>NW_027115130.1:41572-58059 GCF_000696795.3 Halyomorpha halys
CTCTAACGATATACAATGTTGTAATTAAAAGATAAAATAAATAGATAAGAATAATGCTTTTTATTAAAAGAGAAAAGTAAAATTAATAACAACATAGAATGTTATTTGTAGACTTGACAAAACAAACAATTGCCCTTCAATGGTAAAAAGAAACAAGTTAATTTGAAAAAGGGACGAGATAAAAAAAGAACAAAATAAATAAATAATAATAAGCAAAATAGAGGTAGTGTGAATAATGTTTAATAAATATAGAATTTATAACAGAAAGGCCTAGCTTCAGTCTTCGTGTTGAGGTTCAGTTTCCCAGGTTGTAGGTCAATGCTCCTTTAACTGTCAGCAACTGGGAGTGGATCTGTGAGATATTGGTAATAGAGATCAGAGAGCACATTGAAAACATATTTATAAAGATATAAATTAAATGATAACAAATCAATAAATGTAAAAAATATATAAATATCAACGGAAATCTAAAAGTAAAATTAAACTTAAAGTAAAATAACAACTTAAACTCACTTCCTATATACAATATATATTTACATCCAGCCTGAAGAACTCCGAAACGAACTTGTCCACTCACTAGTGAAGAGAAAAGCAGAACCCTGAAGATCCCGGTACTTTTCTTTCTCTCTCAAAAAAAAAAAATAAAATAAAAAATTAAGGACGCCTAAATCAGTAAATTTTAAAAATTAATAAATGAACACAACGACGCATCCAATAACTTCAGGCCAGCAAATTTTGTACTTTGCCTAGTCTGATTTTTCTCTCTGAATAATATAATAACGAAAATCCTATAATATGTTTATATTTTTTTTATAAGTTGGCACATATACTGATTTTTTCACGTAGTAATTTAGTACCGATCACTAAGCAACAACAAGTCGAAGATCCGAAAATACACAATTGTTGAATTCGCCATATTTACAGAAAGTGGACGATATATCACTCAAACCCTTCAAATGAGTATAGTAATAGAAAACAATTTTTTACAGTTAATTTATTTTTACAGTTTTTACTTATTTATATGCCTAGTTGATTTTTAACAGCTGGTTCATCACAGCTGTTACACTTCAGCTGGGTATTTTTTTTTTTAAACAAACGTGTAACGATATCAGGCTCAAGATACTACCAGATGTGAGTTGTAACTAATTGTTAAAAACTTTAAGTATAATCATTTCTCTTTTTAGTAGGGTTTAAGTTTATTTGTAGTATTATGCGTAATAAATAATACTTCTTTATAATCAGGAGTTATTAATTTTTTTAACTAATCATATAGGTTGCACTTCATTACTATTAAATTTATTTCAAGATACTTTCAATCCCAACTTTTAACTTTAACTATTCTCATTTTACAGTAAAAAAGGTTTTCTTTTATTCTATTTTTTTTCTTTTACATAGCAGTCATTTTGTTTATTAAAATATATCAGTGAATACAGTGAATTGATATATTTATCATTACTGCTGTTGTTACCCTTAAATGAAACTGGTTCTAAACATAAAACATAAAAAAGTATATAACAATATATCATTTATAACCAAATCAACATTAGCTGAAACCAAGACATAAACTGCCTCCTCTATATAGTTCCGAAGTTTCAAAATGAAGTATTCTATGCATTGAATGCGGCCGTATATCACAGATTTGTAGGTAGAAGCAAACAAGTGTATGGCATTTCAAGCTAAACGTTTTCACTTTCAATTGCTAATTATGGATGCATAATGTATAATGCATTCCTTCATACACTTAAAGATTTTTGAAAATATTATAAAAAAAAAAAATATTGTGTAAAATATTTTAACCAAACCAACCCCGAATTGCGTGAACTGCACCCAGTACGTATAATTGCTGTGACTAATGTGCACAAATAAACTTTTCGAAGGATAAACAAGCAACGTAAACGTAGATAATTCTGGGACGAGTCCCTTTAGAATAATACAGAGAAATCAATAGATGAGGGCTGAGGAGCCTCAAAGATACTTAAACAAAAAATACAAAGAAATATAAATAGTCATTACTTTCTCACTTTTGAGTTAATCTCAGTTGAAAAAGAAAAAAAAAAAAAAAAAAGCGTAATTCAATTGAGAAAAGTTTACATGCAAGGACTGTTAGTTTGATCTAATTATTTACCTGAAAATATTAGTTACGTACATCCTTTGTCTTTAGTCTTTGACGTTAATTTGCGAGGAAATGGCTCATTCCACGAATAAAAAATTGAATACTCCCCCGTTGAATTGAACGATTTCGGAATTACTTACTTGACATTTTTTAACGATAACAAAACTTTTTAAGATTTAGGAATGTTGCCTTTAATATTTATGAACTTCCAACCCATTAGGAAACAAGTAAAAATAAATTTATCAACATTGAAGCTTGATCTAACGTAGTAATTTCGACTTTAATTGTGCGTCAAAAAAATCTAGTAGACTTGAAAAATTTGATTTATCCATTTAGGCGAAAGACATCGGAAAAATTTCACTCACTTATATTTTATTGGTTTATTTATTATTTTTTTCATACAGTAAATAATAATTAAATGAATTTTTTTTTATTTATTTATGCATTTCAATAGAATGTGAACTAAATGCGATAAAACTTAATTAATGAGAAATCCACAGTAAACTTTTTAGTAGGATTAAGAATTTAAAAAGGAGTTGACTGGAACGACCCTCGAAAAGTCAAAAAAGCTTTTGTCAGTAATTTATCTTTAATTATCATTCCCCTTCCCTAATACCCTCCCAATATCCCCATCAAAGGGCCCCCTACAATTTGAATGCCAATTTTTGATCTTTAGCAGGAGCAGCCCGAGGCAATCACGAGTGGATATTGGTTCTGCTGAGGTTCATATCCGCCGCTGGACCAATCTACTCTCTCATGTCCGGCTTAGCTCCTCTCGTATTTCTTGTAGATATTGTCTCCCGAAATATTACTGTTTATTTTTCGTCTTCTCGGAGCACTATCATGGGACTGTGGCTAGTATAAAATAGAGAAGAAGATGATATGGAATTTCAATTTGTTTTTAAGTGAATGTAAATCTCTTATTGGATTTATACACTAATTATCCAGTTTTAGGTAAAACTTATTATAATTCTTTATTGAGAAAAATATAAAAGTCAGTACACTTTTGGTGAGGATAATACGAACACTTATCTTTAGTGCAAAAAATATAATTTTTCCTTGAAGAAGTTTGTCGGGGGGTGCGGTCAGCAAAGAACAACATAAATAAACAAAACCATATTTATTTATTTTATGCCGACGTTTTCGACCTGAGTTTCAGGTCTTCATCAGGGCTATAGAACAAAAGAGATAAGAGGCTATAGCCCTGATGAAGACCTGAAACTCAGGTCGAAACGTCGGCATAAAATAAATAAATATGGTTTTGTTTATTTATGTTGTTCTTTGCTGACCGCACCCCCCGACAAACTTCTTCAAGCATTAATCTACGGTCAACTATCTACACCTCAATATAATTTTTCCTAAAAATGATAAAACACAAAGAAAAGTATATATTTGGAATCATTCTTAACTTTTTTTTAAAATAATTTATTTATTGTTATTTACAACTGTATACATATATACACATCAAGTAAATTTGTTGTAAGGGATATTATGTTATGATACTGGAGAGTCTACCCATTAATAGAACTCCAAAAACATTTCTAAAGGAGGAGATCTCGAGGCTATCTTCTTTTCAGACGCCTAGGAGGATTGTTAGGTAGTAAAGGAGAAGCCAGGTTAGAAACGAGTTGGTTTGGGTGGTTGGGAAGTTTATCCAAGAAGGATTGGTATCTTGGTTCTGGCCAAATCGGCAACATATGGGACATTGAGGATGATTTGATTTGTGACAATGTAAGGAGCATTAAGGATTTTACGAAGGATTTTGGACTGTAAGGATTGGATTCGATGGTTTAGTGGAGCCCCATAGCTCAACTCCGTATGTCCAGATAGGCCTTATAACAGTCATGTCGATCAGACTTTATTTTTAATTTAGATATTTTTTTTCAATCTCATAAAAAAATAAAATAAATAAATACACGAGGAGAAGATGGTTGGGGGGCACGGTCAGTAAGAATACAAATAATTAAAAGATCTGAAACAAAACGATTAACTTGTCCTAAATTTCTTCACTGACGGAACTCCTAATCCACCATCAAATCATCATCAAAAGTTTTATTTTCAGACAATGCACAATTTCAATTGCAATTCATTCTACAATTTTTATTGTATAAATTATTAATATAAATCTTAGAATATAATAATATTTTAATAGAAATTAATCTTATTTTTCTCTCAAATTGTAGACATCTTATTGAATTCAAAAAGCTATGAAGTAATTTTTTTTTCAGAGGTTTAGTATTTGAATTTAGTAACTAATGAAAAAAAAAAGTGCAATAATTTTGCTGGTTGTCTTTCATATTGGTCATCATATAAAGATGTGGATTTGATTACTTACTATTGGATCAAGTCTTGACAACGTATTATAAGCATAGTGATTGTTGATCCCTTTTTCATGATTATTGGTGTTATTTTCAGTTTCCTTGGTATTATGCACTTGCCACCCGTTGGTGTAACCAGCCTAACCAGAGTGGTGCAGCAAGGTAATTAGCTGTATCAAGGGCAGTAAGACAATTTACATTTAGTTTCAGCCGCAGTGTGTCACCCTGACGAGGCGGATCAAATCGTTCCCTCCAAGCAGCGGTCGGCTTCAGCCTTGTCGCCGCAACCGCAGTCAAAGGCTACCGTGCGGAATCGCTCCGGCTCCTTCAAGGTCAACTTACTATTAGTTTCAGGGACTTCGATTACTTCCTTCCCAATCGAGTAACTTCACAGTTTATAGCTAACTTGACCCCCAAAGACCTTACTGAATACTGAAGACAGTTATATACATTTTTATAGTATTACTCACAAAAACAAAAAAGTGTTAAAAAAAGGCACATCCATTGTATAATCTAACAATCCGTGAATAGCCAGTCAAGTAAAAACTGAAGATAAAAAGAAAGGTCTTAGATGAATTGCAAATGCAAAGGAATAGGATAAGAGTGAGAGCAAACCACACCCTACCTTTCGATTCAGTTCAGATAACAATAATGGACATTCCTATTAACCTCTACAAAAATCTGTGCTCGTGGGCGTGGTCAGATCCCCTCTTTTTGGCTTCAATTAGAACATTAGTACATGCCACCCTTCCGTATCAACACTCCTTATTTTTTTAGCAATATTGCCTTATTTAAATTCCAAAAAAATATCACAATACGAATCTGTATATGAACATTTTCAAACCTCTTTGTAAGAAACGTGAAAATATTTGCATGTAACGTAAACCCTACAAAACAGCCTTAGCTGGATTAGTCACATTGCAGATGTAGAAAATGTTGAGATTGTGATAAATCAAAGCATCATTCGAATTCTTAAGTTTGAAATTACACAATTATCTATTTATCCCACACAACAATGGCTGAGAAGGGATACCTGTAGAAATAACGTTATTTTTTTATGTATTTTGAAAATTGTATTTTTTTTTTTGTAATAGCCGGATTCGAACCCGGTCCTTGGAGTTAGTAGGACAGCAACCTTACTCACTGAGCTACCTCCTCAATAGAGCGACCTTTTTTTTCAAAACTGGTGAACCCTATTACATTTGTAACACAGTTGGCCCCATCTATGTCCGCCATATACCCTTTCCGCAATCCTATCCCCTCTTAAAATGCATCAAATGCAGTGAAAGAGCTCAATTTAATCAATTCTCTCAACTTACTCCTCCCCACGCATCCCAATATCAAACCATCACATCCATGGGGCTTATTTTTTTTTTAACTATAGTTTTATCGAAGGTGTGAATATAATTGAATTATTCCATTTTTGGGTTGTTTTTTTTTTATATTTACCTATCCTAAAGGATGCCTCCGTTTAACGGACAAAATTATCTTTCTCAAAGGGGCCCATTATATAGAAGTTTCATAATTATAGTGAAACAACAATTTTTAACTTTGCCTCGCATGTGATAACACTATGTTTCATATTCCATATATAGGTTCCAGAATCCTAATTTAGATTTTATTTCAAATTAATACAATACCTGATTTACATATTCGATATTCGTTGACAGTCAACCACAATAAACATGGAAACTCAATCAACAACCAGACTCCGATTTACACGAGTTCTCAATATAGTACGTATATGTCTTTCGACCTCAGTTGGAAACATATTACATCTAAGACTAAGATTTTATTATTTTTTTTCAAAAAATTAATTCATTCCTAGTAATTATCAGATCCTAATTATGGATAAGATTTTAGTTATCGAATGGACCAATTGATACACTGTCTTAATTCACGTGTGGTACTAATTAATCGAACCTACATATGCAATAAGGATCCAAAGAAATTTTTGTAGAGAAATTGTGTCTTATTTTTTAAGAATATTCAATTTACACTAAAATTTAACCTACTCACTTACTTTTATATTAGATATATTCTTGGATTTTTGTGTTATCAACATAGTCTAGAAAAAACGGCATAATTTTTTTTTTTATTTTAGTTTGAAATTAGTCCTTAAGTTTGAGCTAAGAATGTGTTTCTTAACAGTTCTTAACCATAACGTAACAATCAAATTCCAATTAACTGGATACTCCTAATAAGAAAGTACATCAATTAACATCAGACCCGAACCATATTAAGGTCCTTAATTTTTATCCTAGGTAATTGATTCCCACAGTCAGTACAAAACCCTTAAAGGCCCACAAGATTCTTGTTAATAGTCCACTACCATAACTATCAGACTATCAGATCCCAATTAACTTGTTACCCTAAATGAGGCAGAACTTCAATTAACATCAGTCCTAAATCACACCTATGTTACTAATTAACATTCCGAAGAGTAATATTAAGAGGCTCTGAGAATAGGATTTATTGCGGATACAACTTTTAACTGGATGTTAACAAGCTCCTATTAGTTTAGGATTAAAATATAATTAATTAACAACTCACTCAATAATCCCTTTGTATGTTCAATAAGTACTCGTACTATCCTTCCCGATTTTTCGTACCAAAATATACGCGACGTCAGGTAGCGATTCCCCCATCCCGTGTTGAAGGTATACTCACGGGGAACCCCGCGTTGGCTGGCTTCGATCCAGAGGTGCTTTAGGATCAGGGGATCGAATTAGATCTCACTCCCAGCTGTGGTCAGGCATATCTTTATCCTTGATCTTAGTGGATATCGTCGAAGGGGTCAGGTTTAACGGGAAAGGAGTGTTGCTGAGTGGTTAGGTAACGTGTCTCGTTCTATAACAGATATGAACCATATTAAGAGTATCATTAAGTTTAACATTGAGTTTTAATAACCTTGGTGTTTCAGCGAACATTGATTAAGCACAACTTCAGATCATGCGTTTACTATAAATGGAATACACAGTAAAGGGGAATATGGTGATCGTGCGAAATTTCGAACTCGAGTTTTATCATGAATTAAGTTTTGAGGTTCTTCAAAATAACCAAGTATCGCAAAATGGTCCATGTGAGTGTAAACATGCTAGCTCAAAAACGAAAAGTTCTAAGAAATTGAAATTACATTTTAGAGCATGTTTAAACTTGGGATATCACAGCAACTTTTCGTTAAAATTGATCAACGTGAAATGCCACTTCATTGAGTCAAATGTACAAATTTTTTAATTTTTCACAAATATGGCTCTGAAGATATTGTATTAATCCAGTATGTGATTGTTGAACTAGATGTTCTATAGCTAGATTTTATTCTTACTAAAATAGTTAAAGAGGGCTTAAGTGCTGAATTCTCAAAAAAACTTACCCTAAACACAACTTACAAGTATATTTGATATAGTTTATTAAAACAAAACAAAAAAACTTTTTTCATTGTTAGAAATACTAAAATAATAATAAATACAAAATATTAAAGAATTTGATTGATAAATTAATGATAAAGAATTTCAAGTTAACCAGAGTTCGAATAGGAGAATGCCGAGACCGACCGATCTCTCCCGATCGCAGTCGGATGATGGTAGCATTGTTGTCATTTGTTAAATTTTTGTATTCTTAACAGAAACAAAGTTAATATTTGTTATTCTTAAAGAAAAATATAAATTTTTATATAGACATAAACATTAAATTTTACTATAACCTATCTATGCACCTATGCAAGATATTTAACCGGATTAAAGAAATATTTGTTTAAAAAATAAAGACTAATTTTATCTCGAGTAGGACAGTAAGTGACAGTTGTGTGATGCGTCCACCACTCCAGAATTTATTTTCAATATATTGCTAATTAAATAATAACTTTAAGATCTGTAACTACGCAGATTATAATGTTTATGGAAATTGGCACCTTTCTTTAAATGCAGGTATGAAGTAGCCGTATTTAGAGTACTTGAAAAAATTATATTTTTCTATTGCCTAGTGGTTTCTAAAACTAACAGAAAATAAATGGGTTAGACCGTCTGGTAGTGGAAGTGGTACACTGGGTTCGCTCAGTCAGATGATAGCATTATAATATTGACTTAACTGTTCATTAGAATACCATTAGCCATAGTATGAGACAGCTCTAAATGATTACTTGCGCCTAAACCCAACATGGAATATTGTTTTTTTTTTTAATTTAAAAACTACATGAATCCTAATAAGTTATTAAAAGTAAAAGTTCACGTGATTTGGTTTAATATTTGTAATAATTAATGTTACAATAATAAAAAAAGAGCCAAAGGCCTATCTCCATGTTGACATTTTACTGTATTATATAAACTATATGATATTGGCTGTTATGACAACCTTTACTGTGTCTGGCAGTAATATCTCACAAGGTTGGACGCGATAGTTGACAGTAAATGTCGCGGTAGGGAAAATACTGTTACATCAACTACCGCATATAATACTCCCGCTACTTATCAACACATTTTTTTTTAATTCGAAAAAACTTTATTTATTGATAGATATTACAATCTATCACACTATTGTGGGCAATGGATAATAGTGATGAATGATCATATTCATACTAAAAATACAATAAAATAAAAATGAAAAATAAATAAATAATGAAAGGAAAAAAATATTACATACAAATAAATAAAATCTCTGTTAAAATATATGAAAACAGAAGGATAACGAAAATTAACATAATCAAACTATGTGCATGAAAAAATAAATAATATAAATAAAATAAAATAATAATAATAATAAAAATAAAATAATTTCTAGTCCCATTTACACATTAACAACTACAATGACAATTGGAAAACATACTATCGTGTTATCAAATATATATAAGCATGTTTTTATAAAAATTATAGGATTAAACTACAATAGTGTGGTTGTGGATAGCTGAATGGTAAGGCACTGAGGACCAAGTTTCGAATCCGACTGTGGGAGCTAATATTCTGTTTCACTATAGCCTAGAGTCAACCCTGTGGGTTCTGCCCATCTCATAAAGTGGGTACTCTTAATTGGGTAAAAATTTGATGGCGAGCATGATTTTGTCCAAATCATCTTCTTCCACAGCCGCTGGTCTAGTAACTGTACTTCCTTACAATGCACTGAAATCCTAACGCTTTATGGATACAGTACAAAGTTTTTTTTTTTTTTTAAACTGCTACAGTAATTATTCTAACAGACTGTCGCGACAAGCAGACCTAACCTGAGCCTGTTAATAGACGTGTTTATATGTGTCAGATTTGAATTGAGGCCGAAATAATTATATACACTAGATTAAGGCCCCGTGTTAACCGAGGTCTGGTTAAAGATTGGGCTCCGATATTTATTGCAATCAATTGCCAACTGAAATTACGGAGTTACAAGCTATTGTAATAATTATTTGAAATGAAATGTAAATTATGATTCTTAAATCTCATTAGTGCCACTGAGGTAAAGACCAAACACTTGGTTTTTACGCTTTACTGTTCATTTGTTCTTTTTAACATAGAAATTTACAGGATTTTTGAATTTTTAGAAACTTGTGACAGTAAAATTGTTCTAACAGGACACTGCCACATAATTCTGTTATCTCACTATCGTAAATTTCTGCCACACTTGAAATATATCATTCATTATTACTGCGTTATTATATGATACAAAATAAATAAAGTATAAAAATTAAATTAATTTGAAAATAAAAAAAAAAATACGAGTACTTTACAAAAACTTAATTTATTCTGCTCACAGAAAGAGTATTAATTTATACAATATTTTCCATTTATTTTAATTAAGGGAGTGGAATTTAAATAACCAAATCTTATAATAAACGGCAAAGATAACATGGAATGAGAAATTATCAAGCGAAAGTGCTATTAAAATTAATTAGAATTAGAATAGATCAAAACAAAGAAGATATTTACAACTGGGACGAAAGACTGTGGAGAGGGAAAGAAAATGTCAAACCAACGCGCCAGTAGTTCATAACAAGTTTAGTTGCCTGTCACGATACAGTGACAGTATTAAATTTTAGTTAATAAAATAATTTAAATAAGTCCTGATACTTTCAAAACATTAGTTAAGTCCGGCTTTAAAACAAATTTTGCATTTCTTAGATAAAGAAGTGATTTCATCTGCCCCTCATTTTTTTATAGGTGTACAGCGTGGAATGATCCACAAGCAGCCTTCCATATATATTCTTTTATTTCCGAATCTAAGAACAAGCAAGAATTTCGAAATCAGTACAGGTAGTGAGAAATAAAATACAATGATCATAAAACAATAGAAAACACTTACACAGCCGAACAACCAACCACAATGAATCAGCAAGCGAGAGGTTTTCATCACAGAAAGGAACATAAAAACAAGACTTCAATATAATATAATAGAAAATTAATAATAAAAAAAATGAGTTTTAAATAAATAGGAGAGGGAAATCAAAATGTTTATAATAATTGTGAAAGCGGTAAATCCGTTTTACACAATCTGCTCACGCCAGCTGACATGGTTATAACCCCACACTACCTTCCCGTTACAGATTGCAACTGGAACTTTACGTTACACTCTGAAAACTTCTAAAAAATGATAATCTTCTTCATAATTATATATTATATATTAGTAATTATATATCAATAAAGAGGATTTGAAAATTTTAAAAAAAACTTCTTTATGACATTGTTTTAAAATTTATTAATCACACTTTATCGCAATGTTCTACGTTTGACTATTTACACTTATTATATTTATTTTTTAATAAAATATAAAAAGAATCTATTAGGTTGGTGAATATGAAATGTCAGATTTCTATTATATTCAAATATTTCTCTTCCTATTTCCTTTTTCTTTAGTTTTTGGCATAACTTCGCTTATAATCGTACTGTCCTTCGCCATAGTCACATTTCAATAAAGGTGATTGTCTCATAAGTGTTCCTTTTTTGTTATTTGTTTTGAATTTTGGTACCAATATGAATTCCACCGACATTCCTGTATTTTTGGAATGGGTATAAACCTGGTAATAATGCAGCAAAAGCTGCACGCAATATAAACCAGAAAAATTGCGAAATTAAATTAATTGAAAAATGAAGTTTGCAGCCAACTCATCGGCTCTCCAGCCAACCGACTTTCAATGTTTTAAACATTTGGATCTGTTTTACGGGCTAAACATTATTAAAATGAAGACAGCTAAAAAAACTGTATATCTGAATTTATTGATTCTAAAGATCAGAATTTTTTTCAGACAGGCATATATACTTTAAAGTCCTTCTGGGAAAATTGTATTGAAGCGAATACAATATATTTTGATTAAATAAACAGCTTATGAAAAAAGATATGCAGTTTTATATATTTATTTAAAAATCTGACATTTCATATGCACCAACCTAATACTACTTTTCAAGAGATCATTTATTGGTTTATTTTATTTTAGAAGAGAATAAGATTTATTTTTAATCTTTATTGAAAATTACAATATTTAATCAAATTTACAACAATTATACATTTAGTAAATTTGATGTAAATAATAATGGAGTGATAGAGGCGTGTAGATAAACTACCAATTGGCAGCACTCTAATAACGTTCTTTAACATTAGAAGGTCTCGTGGCCATCTTCTTTTCAGACGCCTCGGAAGATAGTCTGGAATGGAAGAGGAAGCAAGGTTAGAAACTAGTGGGTTTCTATGGTTAGAATAAGATTAATATATTGAACAGCACTTGCAGAGTCAGCACCAAACTCACATCGGATTCCATCTTCGGTCGGATTATTCCTGAAAGAGCCTTCGCTTTCAGGAGATTATAGGAACTTATTTCATCCTTCGGTTTATGTTCTTGTCCTTCTGTTGTTTGTCGTCGGGGATGTTGTAAATAAGAGTGGAGGCAGTTGGTTCAAGGCTGTTGAACTTTTTCCATACTGTGACAAACTCCTTTTGGGTCCCACTCGACTACGGTTGCGTTTGTACGAGGTCTGGAATCAAAATAAAAGATTCATGGGATAACTACTTGGTAATTTAACAGAAATCAATTTTATGAATAAAACATTTAAAAACAATAAAACATAGAATTCAATATCAGAATTTTCAAAGACAGTTTATCACTACTTTACTACTGAGTGATTTGGATGAGTAGGAGCGAGACGCTGAAACCAAGAATATTCAGGAAATATCTGTATTATGAGTCAATGTTGTATATTGAATATTAATAAAAAAAATTAACTAATGATTGTGGCTAGGAACACATTTTCTGATTTTATTATAACCTTTTTTTTTCTTTTTTTTTCCAGATCCCTCTAAAACAGAAAACAAAACATGATTTAGTAAATCACATTACGTATTTGTTACATAAATCAAATTAGATACCCCCTTTTATACCGATGGTACTTGAAGATATACATCGAAATACTTAGCTGAAGTTTGATTAGTCCATTCTGTGAGAATTCTACTAAAATGGTGAGGGACCTCTGCGTAATAATTATTCTACCCTGGATTACCGTTACTCAAAGTTTATTTATTTCTAGAAATTTGATAATTACTAAAGTAATTCTCGTTCAGTTAATTTATTTCGTTCAAGAGCCCAGTAGTACTGTAAAAAGTAAGCTATTTCAATCTAATTTTTAATTATTTTAATGAAAACTATGGTCAAACTATAAATGTCAATTTTACATTCGAAGCTCCATCCATATAAAACTAACTAAAAATACTACAAAACCTCAAGAACATCATTTAGAGTAGAGTAAATATGCTAAAATGTATGCCCTAATTGGGCAAAGGTTTTTAGAGATACAGATTTTTAAAAAGAAACATTTCATAACAAAAAATTACTAGTTAGAGAATTTATTTTCGTAAAAGCACATCTCTAAAATTATTAGACGTATAGATGTATATTAGCTAAAAATTTAAAGCTAATTAAATATAATATATTTTATATTCGTATGAGTAGTAGTTTTATGAATTCTACTAGCTGATATTATAAAAACTACTCAGCTATCATTGTAAGCAATAATATATAATGTAGAAATACAAAATATTAAAACTTTTAATGAGCAACTAAAGGAGAAAAATAGATAAACCTGATTCGAACGGTAAATGCCGAAACCACAAATTTTATGTTTGTTACAACCATATTGAGAATCCCTAAAATATGAACTTTTATAACAAAAATTTTTTTTTTTTTTTAAAACCACAAAAATGCGAAAACTTTCAATACGACCTCACTGACATACACTTAAGGATGCTAGTAGGTTTGTATGTACATTACACCAGAATTTTCCAGTTCCAACGAAAATTTGGAATTTGCATTTGAACAACCAGTTACCATGGTGGCAGATATAGTTGCTGTAATAACTAATGAGATTATTTAGAAAACATATATAACAAAAATTTCCATTGAAGAATATGCCTCTACTTCACATAGCATAGGTAGTTAGAGCTAGCTTTTTAGAGAATACCAAATATAAAGAAAACCATCCCAAACATTTATAAAAAATAATGGTTGGCTATTAACTTTCTTTGAAACATTTATTGCAAGAATCCCTAAAATATATTATTCACAGACCTCCCTTCAAGTTTTTACTTCCTCATTTGGGTTTATAAATAATATAAGAGGCCATGAAAACTAAATGTTTTACCTTTAGGAAAATGGCCTTCCGCTCCTCCCTCAATGGCTGTTTTACGGAAAGGAGCTTCTGAATCTTTGATAGCAGCTGTTTGAGAATTTCCATTATTACTGAGTGGCCTAGAACTATCTGAAACAAATAATGTTATACAACAAAGGTGGCCTTTTATATATAATTTTAAACAAATATATTATGAAGTAAATTTGATTTCTTCATTGTCATATATAAAATTACAATGAAGAAAAAAAATATTTTGGTTGGTTTAAATGTCATTAATAATGTAGATTGAAGAAATTGATTCTCTAAATACAGTATTCTGACACTTTTGAACTCTACATCTGAGTACTTACACATTGACACCCCAAATTGATTAAATGCGATAACAGTTATATAACTACAAAGTAACGTTTACTTTAAAGCTTGTGAGAAAGAAACCAAAACGAGCAGATAAACGAAATAACGTTTGAATAAAAATAACTAAGATATCAGCCAATCTGTCTTAAACAGTTTTATATTAAATAAATACCAAGTAAATCAAAAACATTTAAATTTAGTAATTTTATTTATTCGATTTTTAATTTGTTGATTTTAGATTGAACTATCAATTTAAATACATGATGTATCTTTTACAACTGATAATTTATCTTACCATTACATAATATTTTAAAAAATCCTAAATATAATGAAAATTTAAATCTTTAATAGTTTTTATCACTCTGGAAATTTATAGTTACGAAGTTTCACGTTTTTGTCAACGATATATATTCATTTTGAATTTTAAAAATATTTTTTTTTACTTTTGTTATTCAATATATAAATAAGTGTATTAAATTGCTAATTACAAGTTCAATTAACATGTAAAAAATAGTAGTATTATTCTATAAATAGTAGCGCACCTGTAACCCTTCATGGGTTGTAGCGGTACAGATTAAATTAATTAATTAAAGTACCACCCTATTCCAAGGATAAGCTATACTATACTAAACTATCTTATACTATAATATTTTATAATTATAATTATAATTGTACTATAATTATTTATATTGCAATAAAAAAATATTCAATTATAATTACAAAGCCATCTCTAAACTGGGAACAATTTTGTTGTATATTTTTATCTTTTTGTCATTATTGTTTAAAATCGCTTATTTTTCTATTGCCTATAAGTATGTTATTATATGAAATAGTTACCGAGTATAAGCTAATAACTTAAGAAGAGCAGATTGGATTATTTAACAATAAAAAATGGTCAAGTATGTGAAAATATACGAATACTTTGGTGTACTTATGTTTTCTTGTAAATCACTAAATACATGGTTTGTAATTACTATGTGTTTAGCTAGATATCATTCTTTTTGTATGTTTAATGGTTTCTTCGTTGTTGATATCTATAAAATATTCACGATATAGAAAACTCGCACTCTTACAATTTAAGCCGTATGATATGTATTAATTTTTTTTTTTAATTTCTTTGTAAAATATCTTTGAGTACATTGAAAGAAAAAAATATAAACTACATCCGTCCTAAACATTACTCATATCTAACCGTAGCAATTTTAAGCGTTTGCTGGACAATCATAGCTTTTTTTTAAGTAGAAACAAATTATAAGAAGTTTTACTTTATGATGATACTTTATTTTTTGAGAATTATACAATCTAATATGAATATTTGTATCAACAACATTATCAAAGTTTAGTCATAACGTCCAGTCATACTCAGTTGTTGTGACCTATTTATTTTTGTATCACTTAGACTCATTGTTTCCTTATTACATATGTTCAATATCTATCTATTACACAAATTAGTAAAATCTAGTTTTATATTAAAAAAAAAATAAAATGTATATATTGGATCTTTTTTAATACTCAATACAGTTCATATCGATGGCTCACTTCACAGATGTGCTAACTACATTTCCAGTAACATAAGAAAAAATTAAATTTAAGGTTCTCTATTTTAGAAAAATTACATATTTTCAATTAACTTTTTATCCAAACAGTTCTTTATTTTAAAAGAAATGATAAAAAAATTTTTCTATAAATCGCACACTCTATATTGTTATTAGCACTTGTATGACACTACGAAAAATTGCAAAGCTGAACTGAAATAACGGAAAATATATACAAATATATAAAGAATGAAAAAAAAATGAAAATTTGTGAGAGAGAAAAAAAAATCATTTATAATTTTAGCATATAATTCAAGCATTTTTATGAGGGGTCTACTTATATTGTTAAATGGTCTGACTATTTATATTAATAGGTTTTTTAACAAATTGTACTTCACAGTTGTGCTAAGTACATTTCGACTAACATAAGAAAAAATTAAATTAAAGGTTCTCTATTTTAGAAAAATTACATATTTTCAATTAACGTTTTATCCAAACAGATTTAGTTATAAATTATAAATTATAAATACGATCTTATCACAGCACACATTCTGAAACAGCTCCCTCGTAAAGC
>NW_027115130.1:59479-69322 GCF_000696795.3 Halyomorpha halys
AAATCCTTACTATCAAAAATATAATTGAAAAGTTATTATTTTTCTAAAATAGAGAACCTTTAATTGTAGTTTTCCTAAAGTTAGTAGCAATATTAAGGTAGCACTATTGTAAGCCACCGTTATGTTATGATGTTCGATTAATGGAAATGGATGAAATATGTATTAGTTTGATTTGTTTTTCTGGCATTAAAAGCAAATAGAAAACAGGAATAACCGGTTCCAAATCAAAGGTCTCTAATAATTAAAAACCTGAATTCATAATAAATTAATCCTATCGATAAGTTAATCATTAAAATGTTTCGATAACATATATAAAAACGCTGAGAATATTGCGGCGAATAAGAGGAATTAGTAACGAATCCGTTCGTTAACGGGTTCCTGATGTTAATAAATGCTGAACCAACGTGTAAGCGTTCGAGGGGTAGACCGGAGTATAGATAGGTGTCAAGACTGATCTTGTGTATTTGGAAGAACATCATTGGACAAATTTACGTAGACATCGATTGGTAGTATCGGCATCGAACCTTTGGGTTCACTAAGCCAGTATTATCATGCCATTGAATGTCAAATGTAGTAGTTAAATTTTCTCCTAAATCTATCTCAATAATTCTAGGGCAAGCTTTGTTTACTACCTTCGCAGCGTTTCCATTCTTGAACCTGTTCGTCCCCGATTTAGAGGAGATTGCGCTTCCCCCTTCAACAACTCGAGCTTTGTCTTGGGGCGGGTGTATCTGGAGCTCCATGAGGCCGCGGTTGTGAATACATGAATACATAATGCTGGTTCCCTCTTCCCTCGAGGCTTTCCTTGTAATTGTCTCCTCGTCCATTTAAAGGTATTTCCCCAGATAGTACGATTCCATTTCCTTCAACCCATAATTTGTATGGAGGGAGAAGTGCGCGACTAAATCTGAATGCAATTACAATATTGACTTAAAAAAAAATTTGGTTTCTTTTCACGATTTTATGAATATTATATATTTAATTAAGATAGTGGTTTAAAAACATTAAACATTTTCGGTAAGTGTTTTTTTAATAACTAGTTTTTTATTATATCATTAATTATATCTTTATCCAATACATATTTTTTGTCCTGGTTCCCTACTTAATATCCTTTCTTCTACTTAATATAAATTTCTTCCTTTTTCAGTTTCTTTTCCCTCATCGTAAGATCAAGTTCTCAGTCATGTTTTTTCTTTCTTTCGTCCACTATATTTTCCATGATTTTTTTTAGTTTTCTCCAGAATAGCACGCTCGATAAAATAAACACGAGAAAGCACGAAGAAATAAAATTATGGTATATTAAAAGGAGTACAAAATGGAAAGGATCCGTAGGGGTACTAAGAAATTAAATTAAAATGTTTGAATTTTTAAAAAAAAAATGTCTTTACAAATCGCACACCCTACATTGTTACTAGCACTTGCATGACACTATGAAAAATTGCAAAGCTGAATTGAAATAACGGAAAATATATACACATGTATAAAGAACGATAAAAATCTTTAAAAAAATGAACATTTGTGAGAGAGAACTGATTTTTTTGTTCTCTCTTTATAATTCTAGCATATAATTCAAACATTTTTATGATGGGACTACTTATATTGTTAAATGGTCAGACTATTTATATTAATAGGTCTTAAACAAATTGTCCTTTACTAATAAACAAACAAACAATGTTAAGTATGCTGTGAATGAGGCAACCCAATGAAGTTGAGCAGCAAAAGATATTTAATTAAATGTTTTCTCTCTCCTTTTAATAAATTGTTTTTCTCTCCTAGCATTAATGCAACATTTAGCATTGATATTTTATTTAAACTTAGTGACCATATTTAAATTAAATCACGATTGGATTTAATTAAACCATTAATTTTTTATATTCTTTTTTCCAGATAGTATTTCCGTGGGGTATGCAACGACACCAATTACTTGTTCATGAAAAATGTATTCGCTCGTTTAAGTGAATAGCTGAATGAAATATTCAAACAAAACTACAATTTACTTACACAGAACCATAACGGCAATATTCAGCTAAAATATACCGCCTGGTCCTGAGCCAACTGGCAACGGCCTCCGGTAAAAACCTTTTACAAATTCTGCGGTAAATAATTTACATTTAATCATCAAAATTGTAACAGTTATACACGTTCTTATTATTTTGATAGAAGTAAGCTAAAAGCAAAAAAAAATGAATATATGAAATAAGAAAAAAAAAAATTAGAAATATTGAATGAATAACACTTTCCCTTGTTTAAATTATATTTTATTACATTACAATGAAAACAACGTTTGGAGGTTGTCACCCCATCTTTAGGTTGCAAGAACAAATACTCAAATAACTACACATGCTTACAACATTTACAATATATCACATAATTTATTAAACTTTTTATAAACTAATTACCTGTTTAACATCTATAGCTAATACATATGCTACTCCGTATTAGTCTCATCTAGCCAATATCAACATATTATTGTCACTTAGTAAAAATTTCTTTAATAATTAAACTATTATATTATATAAATAAGGAGAAATAATTCCCTTCCTGAAATGTTATCTTTAACTATGATAACCAATAGATAAAACCAAACCAACATTCTCCAACCTAAAAATGAATATATGAAATGGAAAAAAAAAATTAATTAGAAATATTGAATGAATAACACTTTCCCTTGTATAAATTATATTTTATTACATTACAATGAAAACAACGTTTCGAGGTTGTCACTCTAACTTCAGGCTGCTAGAACAAAATCTGATTTTAATAATCCAGAAATATTAGACACAGTGAATGATAGCAGAAATACAAAAATAATAGAAGAAGTATACATCACTAAAAATATAGATAAAGCAATTAATTTTAAAACAAACACCAAGACTTTATGGACATATTATATAGATATGGTAAATAAATTAACAATTTAAGGTTGTACAATAGTTATAGAGTTTAGAATTATTTAATAATTTAATGAATTGTTAATATATAAAAATTTGTTTTTAATAAAATATGCTTTTAAATGTTGTTAAATTGTTCATTCTTTTGAGTAATAGAGGTTGGAGAATGTTGGTCTGGTTTTATCTATTTGTTATCATAGTTAAAAATAACCTTTCAGGAAGGGAATTATTTCTCCTTATTATGATTATTTCTATATATTATGATAGTTTAATTATTAAAGCAATTTTTACTAAGTGACAATAATATGTTGATATTGGCTAGATGAGACTAATAATGAGTAACATATGTATTAGCTATAGATGTTAAACAGGTAATTAGTTTATAAAAAGTTTATTAAATTGTGTGATTATAAATGTTGTAAGCATGTGTAGTTATTTGAGTATTTGTTCTAGCAGCCTGAAGATGGGGTGACAACCCCTAAACGTTGTTTTCATTGTAATGTAATAAAATATAATTAAAAAAAAAAGAGTGTTATTCATTCAACATCTCTAATTAGTTTCAAAAAAACTCTTCCAGTAGAAGATATTACTTAAAGAGAAAAAAAAAACATCTTTCTCCTCTAAAAAAAAAAAAAAAACAGAGAAAAACTGAAGAGCTCTGAAATTAAAAAAAAAAAAAACTGCTTTCAATATAACTCCAGTTAAATTAAAAAAACAGAAGAGTTCCACATACCTACATTCCTGCAACATGAAATCCAGTATAACTCTGACTAACATCGAGGAATGACAATAATCGTTTTTGTTTTTTTTAATCTTGTTTAAATTGCATGAATAAAAAAAAAAATACACTTAAGCAATATTGCTCTATGACCATCACTGTTCCCTGTTTCTAAAAACCTCTTTTTTCCCGTGAATAAATTGTTTTGTATTTGAACGTAAACGGTGTGTAAAAAAAGAGAAAACGTATAATACCGAATCGTATTAGAATCCGATTTCCTACAGGCAAAATTGGGCAAAACGTAATTACAATGACTTTCTAATTACTGTTATATAGAATTGCAGAGTACAATTACAATTACAAAGTAATTATAATTATACTTCTACCAGCTGAATGAAATTAATTGCAATTACCGATTACCCTCTTATGTAATTGTTATTTTGATTAAAAGTTAAAAATCTGTTTTAAAATGGATAAAAAAATATGATAATGATATACAGTTTCAGATTGTGCGCTAGCAAAAGATTTATTAATATATTATGGTTTATTTACGTGTTTTCGAAATTGCTGAAAATAATATCACGCTTGAGATGCGACTCTTTTTAACTTTTCTGATTTCTGCTCAAAAGAAATATTATAAATAAAATTTATTCGCATATGAGTTAAATTAGATGAAATTTTAATTGTAATTGCAATTACTAAGGGTCAAGAAGTAATTGTAACTGCAATGACTAAGGGTCAAGAAGTAATTGTAACTGCAATTTCTAAGGGTCAACAAGTAAGTTTAATTACAATTACTTAGCATAAAGATGTAATTAAGTCATGTCATGTTTGTGACTTAGCGAAAATCAAATCAAAATTCCAAAACTATCGAGATGAGGAGGAGGTGAATCTTTATGCACAATTTATGTGTTTTAAAATGTTCGTTTCAGATGTGACCTCGTTTATTTTGTCGATTTTTAAGACATTGTTTTCTATTTAGATAAAATGTAATTAGTAATTTTTTTTCAAAACTGCGTACGGTCAATTAATCAGACCATGATTAATAATTATAAATATTAATAATATCGGGATATAAATGACTAAATTATTCTAATTGCTGTTTGTGCTACCTTGATTATGCTGATGATAATGCTTGCGGTCATAGTATAAATAATAAAAACTAATTACGTATTTTACATACCAATGACGTAGCTATGTTTTCTGAATCGTAAAATATTCACTATACCAATATTTTTTTTTTTAATATAATGTTAAGTACATGAACCACTATCACATGAAGTAACAATTCGATGCCCATAACATTTTCTAAGCCTAATTATAATCACTAACCTCAAAATTCTTTTCCTTAAATTAATATGTTGTTATCATTTATTCACTTCTAGTTCCTAGACGAACGAGATGGCGGAGGGGGGGGGGGGGGTCACGGTAGTTCGCAACTTTATGAGCACATTAGCAAAGATAATAGTTACTTCATGTGAAAATAGCCCATATCAACTTACATTTGAAGACAGTAGATTTCATGGAATTTAGCAAGACAGTAAGCGTGAAACGGTTCATTATTGTAAATTATAGTGATCTGATATCATTGGGATTTAAACTTTTTTATTTAAATATTTAGTCATCATCGGAATAATTATTCACTCTAAGTGAGTTGTTATTGTTTGGTAGGGCTTTAGAGCGTAAAACCGTAAAATAATCATAAAAACCCACGTTTCATTTTTTATATTCTAGATCTCCGGATTTATCTCTTAGATATTTAATTTTTTTTTATTTCAATCCCAAGACTCTGAACTCATTAAAATTAAGATAATAATGAGTTTAAATCTTGTTTAATAGATTATTCTTTCTAATGAAAAATATTTGTTTTATTTAATTTATTGATTAATTTTTCTTCGTTACCATTTAGGACTACTGATACACCAGTCTCACACCTAATCTTCCTAAACCCAAAGTGTAGAAAAAGCATTCTTAAAATATGTAGCTGACTTTAAATTTAATATTGCAATATTGACACTTTGGCAATGGCCTCTTGTTGTTTTAACATTAATATACATATATATGTACTATTCTCAATCTAGCTATTTTGACCTTCTCCCTGCGATCAGAAAGATTTGACGTGGTCCATGGTTTAGTTGTTTTATTAATTTTTGGAAGATATAAAATTAAAAAAAAAAAAAAAGCTTTCACAAAAAACATATTCAAATGCCCTGGTTCGATATCGATAACTCATTTACTTGGTTATAACTAAGAAATGTAACCAGCAACATGGTTAATGTTTTTTTTTTTTTTAAATTAATAAACAAGAAGGTATTTATGATAGAAATATATAGAATTTATTTTAAGTATCCATTAACCTAAAATATAACCATAAAATGATTGTCACCAACTATTCTATAATTTTTTATTCTTATAAAAAAATCAATAATAATCATGAAAATTATGGAACTGGACAGCACCAATATGTACTGTGAATTAGCTTCAAAGCTCTTACCATTAAAATCTAGTCTCTATTTTGTAACCCCATGATTTCATTTCCAAAATTTATGACGTAGTAATTTCATGATGATATTCATGAGCATGTAATACCTTACTATCTAATTTTTTTTATTTTAGCAAAAGTAATTATTATTCATGATTCAGGCAAACAATAATTGATCATTGGACTAATTAATTGTCCCATGGCCTTTCAAATACAAATTGTAACCAATTAAACCGAAACTCGAACTGTCTTATTTTAATACTAGATTATTGCTAAATTATAAATGTGATTTCAAACTATCAATAGTAAATCACATATCACTCTCTCAACCTTTTATCGCTGGGACAACCGTTCACCAGTTGGATCTAGCAAGCTCCTGAACTTCTCGAATTTGGCAGCTAGTCAGTTAGATGAAGAGGTACAATGCTTGCTTGCATGGGTGCATAAGGTCTTTTGGCAACGATCCACTCCCAGCAGCGGAAGTGATATAAAAAGATTTAACGGCTCTGTGGTGAAAATGAATTTCCTTTCTTTTTAAAACAGAGCTGTTTATTTTGCACTAGTTTAAAATAATCTTTATTTTATTACTTGAGACAGAAAAAATTAAAGAGAAAAAATACAACATACGTGGGACGATCTTTTTATTTATTTTTTAAAATAAATAAAAGTAATACGAAAATAATGACTACAATATTGTATTTAATATTATATTATTTTTTTCAATAAAGTATATACAATAAGCAATTCAATATACAATAATAAGCAGGAAAAAAATTAAATTACATGTGTTTTTCTTCGGAGAATAGGTTCTTTATCAGTTAAAATCAATTTTTTACGACCCATTATTTATTTTATTATTTGACCTTATATGTAAAATAAAATAATGCACGGTGATTATATGTAAAATTAAATATTACAACGTGATCACAAGTCAAATAAAATATTACTCGGTGATCATAGTTTAAATAAAATATTACACGCTAAGAATATGTCAAATAAAATATTATACGGTGATCACTAAAAACTTTATTATAAAATAAAGAGAGAGATATAAATACCCAAGAAAACAAAATACTTTGACAGTTAAGGATTTCATAAAGTAGGCAACTAATACCATATATTTTATATATCTATATCAAATGAGTCCAATAAAAACCTAAATCTATGAAATCTGACCCTAGGAAATCCTCCCATTTACATCTTGTAACTCAATCAAATCGTCTCCTTGGACACGTAAATATAGTATATTAATAGATTAAAATTAAATGTAATATTGTTGGAAGTTACAATTCCTCAAAAAAAGATCTATTTGTTATTGTTATATGAAAGTGGACAAAATGGACAAAATAGTAATGCAATTCTAAGATATATATACATAATTAAATTAATCAATATATATTAATAATATATTAAATTAATCAATAATATGTTTGGAGTCTGGTTGTAGAATTCACATTCACCAATCTCAAACAATATACACAATAAGAACCATACCAACCCTGTTAGTAGCTTAGTTCAGCTTCTAAACCAAGTAACAGAATATCAATCAACATAGCATTTTGTTTCTAATTAAACACTTCAAGTAATTTATTTTTAAAAAAAAA
Organism: Halyomorpha halys; assembly: GCF_000696795.3. NCBI lineage: Eukaryota > Metazoa > Arthropoda > Insecta > Hemiptera > Pentatomidae > Halyomorpha > Halyomorpha halys. The sequence goes on from NW_027115130.1 coordinate 67,175, forward strand.
GTTGGAGTTTTTTAACTTTAATAATTAAATTTTAAATATTTATCAATTTCAAAGCATTAACTCTTCATGAAGGACTATCTCAAAAAAATGTTTTAAGTTAAAAAAAAAAAATCATTTTTTTAGCAACAAACAATTCTGATCTTATCCGAATAGTGTTTGTAACAGGAGGAAGAAGTCTTTAGCTGAGGGGGAGTTAAGCAACTGCCTAGTTAGACAACTGTAGCGGTGTCTCTTCCAATGCGGCCTTGGGTGTCGACTTTCATTTCTGAGGGGGTCCCACGAAATGAAAACACAACCCCTCCATGATTAGAATAAGATGACAATGAATCGGGTTATAAAAAAAGTGCTAGTAATGAAGATAAGCACTGGCTCAGTCCGTAATCCTTAACGATGACTCTCGTTCCAATTTTTTTTTATCACTGAAAAGTTAGTTATAACTTATAACCATACACTACAATAATCAGACCAATTTGGACATATAGAATTGAGCTCTGGTGCTCCACCAAACCATCAAATTCTTCCCGCATCCAATCGTTACAATCCAAAATCCTAAGTAAAATCCTTGATGCTCCTTATTACGTCACAAATAAACTCATTCACAAAGACCTTAACATCCCATTTGTTGCAGATTTGACCCAAAACAGATATGCGTCTTTTCATTCCAAACTCCTTAACCATCCTAACCCATCAATTCTTAATCTTTCATCCTTAACAATCCCTGATAATCCTCCGAGGCGTCTGAAAAGAAGATGGCCACGAGACCTTCTAATTTAAATTAATGTTTGAAGTACCACCAATGGGTGGTTCCTCCCCAAGATTTTCAAGTGTATATGAAACATACTACATATTTATCTATTGTATTATTTTGTACAGTTGTAAATTACATTAAATAAATAATAATGAATTAAAAATTTAAAAAACTTATAACCCTTTTTAGAGGAAGCTCTTCAAATGAACATAATGGCATAGGAATGTAGATTTAAATTTACTTAATAAATAATGTTAAACCTTTAAAATTATGTTTTAGGTATACTTGTTATACTATTTTATAATGTTAGGAAAAATTATTTAAATATTTTGAATCAACCTTTAATAGTTAATAATAAATAAAAGCATAAACTCTTTGTTCATCCTTTAGTTCTTGTTCAACTCAAGCCTACTGTTACTATACAAACTGATATTTCTTTACATCATAATACAAAAATATCACAATCACTAAACAACAATCCATCTGCAGTGCTGACTTTATACCCTACATAGGACCCTACAGGGTCCCCTAATTCCTAATCGATCCGGGGAAATGTTAACATTATTTTTTAGAAGACTTACCTTAGCCTTAAAACACTCCTTAGCTCAAGAAACGTTTTTAACAAGTGATGGTTATTTGTTAAAAACGTTTCTTGATCGCTTTGTTAAAATTCGTCAGTTTCTAATTTTTCTTTTGCTGTTAAATTAGTGGCTTATTTATTTTAATCCAAACAGTCTAAATTTCCAATCCAATTTAAAAGACTGATCTACATAACTATAAGGCCTATCTGGATATACGGAGTAGCTCCACTAAACCATCAAATTCCTCCCGAATCCAATCCTTACAGTCCAAAATCCTTCGTAAAATCCTTAATGCTCCTTACTTTGTTACAATAAAAGTTTTCCATCAGCACCTCAATGTTCCATATGTTGCCGATTTGACCAGAACCAGATATAAATCCTTCCATGATAAACTCTAACCGCCTTAACCAATTTGTTTCCAATGTTGCTTTTTTCTCCATTGCCTTATGATCATCTATGAGCGTGGTATAATTGAAAAGACTATGTCCACGAAAGGGAGGTTTACTTTTAGTTTCATATCGATGTCCGTCATAGTAATCTAAACTGAAGCAGAAAGCAGCTAGTTATAGGCTCGTCCTCTGCAACGCCCCTAAAAGGCTTGCTTTTGTGGCTTCAAATTTTCTGCCTCCTTACCCCTTTTAAGAAATGTTGCTGGAATTCTATCAATGGGTAGATTTTTCACAAGACTGCCTTTGTAATATAACTCATTTCAAATCTACTTATTAGATATATGTATAATTACAGTAGAAAATATAAATAAATTTAAAAAAAACAAAACATATATATATATATATATAAGAAGATGGTCAGTATTGCGGT
>NW_027115130.1:75319-91751 GCF_000696795.3 Halyomorpha halys
TTCAAATATCATATAAAACAATTATTTCAATAAGTATCTGATTCGTTTCGGTTGATAACCCAAAATTTTCTAAGCTAGAAGACTCCTAAAGTGATCGGAGTCACCTGTATTTTCACAAGGTCAATTTGTTGGAGCTCGTCGATGATTTAATGAAACATGCAATGTCAGATCAATTAACACGGAATAAATTTGCTCTGTACAAGAAGAATATAAAACATAAATACGAATGGACCCCCCGGACTGAAAGTTCAAAACCAGAAATAGCAAATGCCATAACGTCATTGAACAGAAATATTTATTTAAAGATACTGAGCTTGAAATAGTTCAGTTTTTACCTCGAGTTGGCAAGGAGCACAGGTCACACAATAACCTGGTCGTCATCTTCTACACCTATATTAGCCTCTTAGCGATCTGTCTATATTTAATTATTCTGAAATCAATTAATAATCATTTATATTAGTCACGTCGTGATAATGAACGAAACGTTATCGGAACTTTTTAATGAATAACTTATCAATAAAAGGATTATTCTTTTGATGATATCAGGTTTTTAATTATTTCTGGCGTTGGGTTCGAAACTAGTTACATCTATTTTTAAGTTTTTTTTTTCTCTAGTGCCAGAAAAACAATGAATAAATGTTTAATTCATCTCGATTCATCGAACAACTAAGCTAGATTGTAACAATGGCTCATTTCACTGCAAAGTTGGGCCACTATGGAAATAATAGCTAAAATTGTCATTGATACGATATTGATTTATCAATGATTCATTCATATTAGTTTCATATCTGCTTCACAGTAGTAATAAAGTACATTTCCAATAACTTTAAGAAAAATACATTTAAACTCCTCTAATTTAGCAAAATAACAACTTTTAATTTTTTTTTTTTTTATTGAACGGATTTTCGACTAAAATCTGTTCAGTCAAAAAATTAAAATAGTAATTGAAAAGTTGTAATTTTCTTAAAAGAGAAAACCATTAATTATATTTTCCTAAAGTTAGTGGAAATGTATTTAGCTCTATTAACAAATACCATAGTTTCAGAAAAAGAGTCAAAATTATATAATCAGCAATGATCTAGTCAATTTCTTTATGTATGTAAATATGAAATATTACCATAGAATAGTTAGTATTCTCCTAATATACATTGCAAAATAGAACTTTAAGAAATAATTATTTGAAATTGATCATTATTAAAAAAAAAAAGAAAAATCTTGCAGAAAATATCAAACATCATTCTATGGAATAATGTTTCAAATTCAAAAGTTTTTGAGTCTTTAAGCAGTAGTTGGTTAAATTTATTAAATTATAATGGATACATGGATTGGGAAATAGAAGGAAATAGCTGGTTGTGGAGCCTATTCTAGCTTCAAAATGACTTGGCAAGTTATTATGATGATGGACACTGTTTAATATTTTAGGATTTTTAAAATATACTTTATGGTTTCATCTTATTATTGGTAATCACTTATGTTAGTGATTTTTGTTTTATTATTTTTCAAAAGCATAATAATTATAATAAGCATAGCAACTAAAACATAATATTAATCAACACAATATTCAACGAATTTTCATTTGCGATTGGAGGAATTTTTCTTTCTCTTGTTCTTTGAAATGGAGAGTTATTCCTAAGCGATATATCTAGCCGAGTTTTAGCATTGAATTTTAAATTTAGAAGGCCCGAAATAAGGCTAGAACGGCCGCCGTAGTGAAAATAGGAGTTGTGACATTTTTACGTAATTGTTAAAACGTGTTCCCAGTCACGTAGGACTATTGAACAGAGGGTCGTATAAATAATGCCATAGAGATCGTAGTCAATAGCGATTGTGCCCTTTATTATAAAGTTGCGTCCTTTATTATCTAGGAGCCATATGTATTATCTTATTAATACAATAAAAGGTTTGTCATGAACCGAGATATCAATTTGAAAATATAATTGATTTTAATGGTTGGAAAGTAGTTGGCTATTAAATGTCTCTCTTCCGCTTTCACGAAGTTAATTGTATATCGACTCGTTTCACTTTGGTTCGAGCTCTTTCATAAAGTCGATGTATCATTTGCTTAATTCATTCCCACTCTCGTATAATTTTCCATGATTTTTTTTTTTTTAAATTAGACTGCACTCTGATTATAATCAATGAACGAAAGCATGTATAATGTGAAATAAGTGTATGATTAGCCCGTTATGTTCCAGTATGTTTTCTATCTTTCACATTTATAATTAGTAGTTTGTTATACTCTGATAATATATGCCATCTAATAATATAGAAATTAGTCAGACTGTTTTCATTATCTTGGTTTGTAATTATGTAAACATAATTATAAAACAATTATTTGTATAAATGTTTTATTTCCTATCTATGTATCATGTCCATAAATATTAGAAACAGTAAAAATCTTATATAAATAAAAAAAAATATATTTCTTGTCTACGTGTTTATTTTTTAAGAGACAGTTAAAAATTTAAAAAAAAAAATAGAGTATACCACTCTTAAGAGCAATTATTATTAAGGCTGTAATAGTTACATATATTTGAGGCTATAAGTAATAATATCAATCAACAAATAAAAGTAAAATAAAATTCATATTACATATTACACTTCTATACCGTAAAGCTTCCATCTTATATTACAAATCTTAAGTAATAAGTACTTTCCACAATACTTTTCATTAACATTGACTTTTTGATTTTTATTTATATAAAACTCTAACGTTTTGGAGTCCTCATCCGTCTTCAGGGTTCTAAACAACTTAAACAATAAATAAATAATATAACTCCACATATTTTTTCAAATTATCAATACTTACAAAATTAATCATATGTTATCTGTGTCCATATCTATATAATCTAACTTTGTCAATTGTTAAAACATTAACAATTTAGAAATGAAATAGGAGTGAACCACTTAAAAATCTTTGTTGCATTGGATTTAAAGGAATTGAACATATTTATTTACCCTCACTCTGTTTTACTAATTTTCTCTTTCTGAATAATTAATAAATTATATATTATTATCTCTCCCTAATAGATATATGTGTGTAAGTAAAAATATGCACTGTTTTTATTTCATTCCATGTTTAATTTATTTATAATATTATAGCGGTTTTTAAATTTTTTTTATTAGTCTTGAAATTTATTCCTTATTAATATTTTTTTTTTATCAAAGTTATGATTACAGATTATGCTGTAAAATAAAATAGATGGTATAATTATAAAATAAGAAAAAAAATATGGATTGCAAATAAACTTAAATAGATAAATAAATTAAACAAAAGCAAATTTAAGGTAAAACTAACAAGTTAAAGTTAAAATTAAGTAAGTAAAATAAATCATTTTAAGCAACTTGATACCATTTGATTTCAAAAATTTTACTCATTAGAGGTTGCAAAATTTGAGAAGAAAAAATATATAGAATAAGTTGTATAAGTTACAAAATTAATAAAAAAAAAGTATCATAATGTAAAATCATTCATATTAAAATTAAGTTATTCCTTATATTTACTTACGCATTAAAGTATCTCATGTAAGTATGAAGCTATTCAAGTATACAAACATTTGGAGAATCTAAACCCATTGATAGAACTCCAATAACATTTCTAGAGAAGATCTCGAGACCATCTTCTTTTCAGACGCCTAAGAGCATTATTAGGTAATGAAGGAGAAGCCAGGCTAGAAACAAGTAGATTTGGGTGGTTGGAAAGTTTATCATGGAATGGTATCTGGTTCTGGCAAAATCGGCAACATAGAAGACATATTCAATAATTCACACAGGTTCTGATGGATGACTTGATTTGTGAAAAAGTTAGGAGCATTAAGGATTTTGGATTGTAAGGATGGATTCGAAGAATTTGATGGTTTAGTGGAGCCCCAAAGCTAGACTCCGTATGTCCAGATAGGCCTTATAATAGTCATGTAGATCAGTCAGTAATGGATTGGAAATTTAGACCGTCTGGATTAAAATAATAAGCCAATAATTTAACACCATAAGAAGAATTATAAACTGACGAGTTTTAACAAAGCGATCAGGAAATGTTTTTAACAAATGATGATTTGAGGTACAAAAATTATTTTAAACTTAAAAGCCAAAGGCAAAAAAAGAAAAAAGTCTAAAATATTATAAAGCTAAAATATTCATCTTAGGAGATAAGTGCTTTATTTGGCCATGCTACCCAAATACATTGGGCTGATATAACACACAACATACCCATCAATCCATAATTCTACATATATACACAATACATTAACATTTTTAGATTTTCTAACAATTATCAGTACACTAAATACAATACACTTGTATGATTTTAATTTAATTTTTTCTCATTTTTCTTACATCATTCCTATATTTTATTCGTAGTCAACTATCAACTTTATTGCTTGAAGACAAAACGAGTACAACACATGTATAATCAAAAAGCAGCCTCAAGGATATTAGGAGGTGAATGGTGTGATTTTTTTTTTTTTTGGAATCCATTATGTTCACCTGTATAATTTTATAATGCTATAAGTTCTAGCTATAGGCTATAGACAGGCTCCTTGGTCGATTCACTTTAGTAAATAGAAGTTATTTAATGAAACCAATGACTCATAGCCCCTAATGATAAACGCAAGGAAACCTTTTATGTAATTACAGTTTGCCAGGAACAAAGATTACATTGACCCAGTTAGTTGGGTAGAAGTTTTTTTTTAATGTAACTGTGAGTAATAACAGACTCGTGAAGGTTTAATACTTCTAAGGTTCACAACTTTTGCCTCCCTTCACCACATCTCCCAATTTCACCCAAATTTTGAGTTTGAATTTTAGTTATTTTTAAGTTTTGGCCGACGTCCAAGATTGCATATTTAGTGTATCCCTGACGTTCGCTCAGATCTTTTTATAATACTGTTTTATTATATACTAATTTCAAACCCTTGGAAATTATTCGTAGTCAAAATGATACCCCAACACCAATGCCGCCAGATTACCCATCTTCCTGCCGTGCTATCTCTCATTTGCCTATTACTGGCAAAATCCTCTAAAAACTCTTTTGTGAAACGCCTATATTCATCCTTGATTCCAATTATATAATCCTTTTATCTATGAGGAAATGATGGTGGGAGGGGTGCGGTCAGAGATTAACACAAATAAGTTAAAAAAAACGTATATATTAGTGCTATAATAATAAGTTTTTAACTTATTTGTGTTATTCTCCGACCGCATACCAACCATATTCTTCTCCTTTATATTATCCATGGTCAACTATCTTCTCATTGACCTTTATCAATGATATAAGTATACTTTAATAATATTGCTCTTACTCCTGTAGAGCAGATACACTACCTTAGTCTGTACAAACGACTAACTTGGAATCCTCGCTCAAGACTGAAAAGACAGGAAACTACATAGGATACCGACAATCACTGCACTTACTAGACAAACGGTTTGAACTTCCAATCCAATACAAAAGGCTGATCTACATGACTATAAGGTCTATCTAGGCAGACGGAGTTGAGCTTTGGAGCTCCACTAAACATTCGAATTCCTCTCGTATTCAATCCTTGCAACCCAAAATCCCTTATAAAATTCTCAATGCTCCTTACTTTATCACAAATAAAATCATCCATAAATACTTACAGAAGATTAATGTTCCATATGAAACCGTTCTCGCCCGAACCAGATATCAATTCTGCCATAACAAACTCCCATACCAACCCTAACTCACTTGTTTCTAACCTTACTTTCTTTTCTATTACTGACAATCCTCTGAGACGCCTGGAAAAAAGATGGCCTCAAAACCTTGTAATTTAGAAACATCATATCATTATGATGTTACATCAAATTTACTGGATATATTTTTATCCAGATACAGTTGTAAATATCATCAAATAAATTAAAAAAACTAATTTAAAATTCATTATCTTTGTACTTTCTCAGAGAGCATTAGCATGGGATGGTTAATAATTAAGAAGTTTTCATTCATACTCGTTAATTTTTCATCATTAATTTATTTCATTTATTTATTTTTTATGCACATAATTTGATTATGTTCATTTTCATTATCCTTCTGTTTTTATGTATTTTAAGGGAGATTTTATTTATTTTTATATACTTTTTTTTTATTTTAGTAAGAATGTGATCATTCATCACTATTACCTATTGCCCACAACGGTGTAGCAGATTGTAATATATATCATTAAATAAAGTTCTATTATAAAAAAAAACAATTCCTACCATTGATAGGCATTAAAAAAATCCTTTAGAAAACATGCATTTTCGATGAGCAGTTTTAGAATCTATGCTTTTTAGAACGGCTAAAATAGAAAACAAAATATTAAGATCATAATGTCTGGGCATTTTGTCGGTGCTATGATTATTTCTTGAAAAGACTGACCGAATGACCGGGCTAGAGTCACACTTAGACGCCAGATTTTCCCCTTGTGTTGGGTATCCCCCAGAGAAGTATCCTGACCCTAGAATCGAAGTTGATCCACGACTGATGTCACAGAATGAATAATTATCTCCTACTGCTGGAACCGAACCCGTGGCCGGGAGTAAGGAATCATCACCCATCACGAAACCTAAAACGGAAACGTTGAACGGAAGAAGTACCGGACACAGGACACAAAGGAGGAGTTAACGAGCAATGGCTAAGCCTGAACGCCATTGTTGAACATGCACTCTTCTTTCATCACAAGGATGCGTGCGAAGATTAAATATATTCCGCCTGCCATGGTATGATTTATTTTTCAATTTGTATCAACTAAGTTTCCTTCTATCAAATCAGAAAGTAGCCCCTTTTATGGGCAATTAACTGACTGTTAATTGCATCGTTAAATTAATAATATACTTGTACACTAAAAAACTGTTATTAATAAATATGCATCTTCTTTTTAGTTTACTTTATATTTATTTTTCTTGAAGTCGTGAAAAGAAATTTTTAATAACTTACCTTACCACCGAGGTAAGAGGTAAGTATTGCAATCAGGATAAATTTTTTATATGAATTTTTCAATAAACCTATTATCCCCTTCAGTACCCTCTTATTTCAACAAACGCATTTTGGATCATTGTTCAGTCTGTCTGTGCCTTATTTCTTAAATGTATGGATCGATTTTTTTTTTCAATTTTTTTTTTTTTGCATGTGTTCAAAATGAGACACTCTATATAATAGCTGCTACAAAATCACATTTTTTCTATTGACTGCTATTCTAAAACAGATTTAATGATTTGAATAATACTTGGAATAAAATCTGTGATATATTTCGTCTTAGAGCCCTTTGATCTTTCAAATATACGAGCGCATCTTATATATGAAACGCAGCATATACCCAGATAAAAGAAGTATGTTATAAAAAAAAAAAATCGACTTCCTCATAACTCTAAAAGTAATTATTTTATAGAAAATACCAGCCAAATACGACTATTATTAGCAAGGATAAAGCGTATTTTAATTTTTACTCGCTTATTCATTTATTTTGCAAAAGTTTTCATTCATACCCGTTAATTTTTCATCATTTTTTTTCGAATAATTCGAAAACATCTCTCTCTTGAAACATTCTATATGCTCGTTAATTGTTAAATATGCTAAGTTAAAAAAAAAATCTTAATCCCAACGATATTAGCAAAGTGTGAAGAAAACAATTTTCGTATTAGAATTACTAGTTAAATTGGTCAGGATAGTCTGTGAGTGGGCACATGAGATATGCAAGTAATATGAATTAAAATATAGCTTAAAGATCGCCAACAAGAGAAAACATATGAAATTTAATGGCATTTCGTAAACAGACTTGTAAGCTCTTTGGCATCGGCGAAGCGAAGCAGATCTCGAACATGCTAACTACAATAATAGCACTTAGTTAGAAAGCAAATTAAATGACGCGAAGGCAAGCTATTATCAAAGAGAAGGCAAATATGTAAAAGAGGAAAAAAAAATTGCTTAACGATGTTGCATAAATCTAATGATCCCTGTCTGTAATGAGGGGATGCGATAATGGCAGTGTGTTTTCGAAAAGGACGTTTCGAAAATTGGTTAATGTTTAAATTGTACTAAGATCAGAGAGGATGGTTTAACTTTATAGAAGGGATAATAATTAAAGTTGCTACTATCAGAAAAGTCAATGACCAGGTGACACGTCTCTTGTCTTTATTACACACAGCTCGAGAATACAAGACCATTTGCGGGAAACAATCCTCCCAACCGTTACTCAGCATTTGTTACACTGGATTGCTCATAGTTTATGGCAATTTTATTATCATTATTGCAACCTCTCAACCCATCATCAGTTTTGTTTTTTTTTAGTTTAAAAAATATTACTTAATGATTTGGAGGAAAAGCAAATATTTAACCAGAACATTTTATGATGATGATTTATGTTTTTATTGTGGCTTTACATCACAAAGCGCACTAAATAACCTAAGTTAAGTTGCAGTTATTTTAATTATTCATTAATAGAAAATTTTACTATACGAACAATTTTTTTTGTTTTAATAATTACCAATAAAACGGTCGTTTTTAACGTTATATATGCAATATTATTGTTATTCCTAAACCCAATAAACTTCTTTTATTTAAAGGTTAGTTTGGAGTACCATAATTTGATAACAAATTTTTAGAAGGAAACTGTGATTTAGACAAATTGTACCCTTTTATTAAAAAACTAATGGTTCTTATATATATATATTTTTAGTACATTGTTATTTTTATTAATAAAAAATAGAAATAAGGTTTAAAATATACTTTTCAAGTTATTTAGATCAACCCAGTATATCAATACATTTTTTATGTTTTTAATGCAGTCTACAGCATTGGTAGTGGATGCTTGCCGACATTAACGTTCACTATCCCATATAGTGACTTCCTTACAATATCCTTACTTCTTTACAATTTTTTTAAACTTATTTTATAGTAAAGTAAAAAAAAACAAATTCATTTCTGAGTATTAGTGACCTAAAATCATAAGGGGTATTCATGATCTTTAGTTTAATGATTGGAGAAGTTTGTCAGGGGGTGCGGTCAGCAAAGAACAACATAAATAAACAAAACCATATTCATTTATTTTATGCCGACGTTTCGATATGACTTTCAGATTATCATCAGGGGTTATGGCGTAGAAGGTTGGCCTGCAACTGAATGCAGCCTCAACCAGTTGCAGGCCTACCTTCTACGCCACAACCCCTGATGAAGACCTGAAACTCAGGTCGAAACGTCGGCATGAAATAAATAAATATGGTTTTGTTTATTTATGTTGTTCTTTGTTGACCGCACCCCCCAACAAACTTCTCCAATCATTAATCTACGGTCAACTGTCTGCACCTCTTTAGTTTAACATGTTAAAGCGTGCTAAATGGAAAAAGTTATGTATGTGGAGAAATATTTCCTTCTTTTACCATGTTAAAACGATATAACATTTAACATGGTTGAGAGTCTGTTACTAGGTCTGTTAAATGAAGAATGACGTCACGAAACAGACCAGCTGAGCTTGTCATCGTTTTATTTGTTCTCGTGTTAGGTTACTTACTCGTAGTTTGTGTTTTGTTTTGTTTTTTTCCTTTTTTCTTGTGGTTTGCACTTTTTAAAAAACATAATCAGTAGCCAAACTTTTACACTTCTACTTTTCACTCACTTTAGGCATGTTGTAATAAATTACTTTAATCAAAACTTTGAAGTAAACAGTAAAATAAAGTTTTGGAAGGAAAGGTTACTAAACAAGCTGCTCAGAAAATCCGCTAGGAGCTCTTATGCATTTATCATTTCACATGACTTTAAATAGCTAATTTAACTGTGAGCAGCCCTATACTTATAACATTTAAAATGGTAAAACATTTTACATTTAACACAATATCATTATTACCCCTATAATAGCAATGAGTTCCCACTAAAATTATTACAAAAGCACATCGAAGCACAATTCTGGGAGAGGAGGGAGGCTGAGTGAATAGGAGACCATCATTAAGATAGGATCTAACTGAAATAGAAAGGAACCCAAGGAGCTCCTATTCCTCCGAGTGCGCTCGCCACAAAGGAACCATATTCTGCCGAGGTCCTCATTGGGTATTCACAAGCCCAACCTCCGCTAGGGAACACATGTCAAGGCGGACCTACTTTCTAGTTCTTAGATGATTTGAAGGGTTCAACGGACCGGGCTTTGCCTTTCTTATGCATCATTTGTGCTCGGTGCATCACCGCCGCTTTCTAATCCTGAGGTTGGAGAACGTCGAGGATAGATCCTGAGACAAGTCAGCTTACGTTAGGGTTAAATAATGTGTGTATAAATTGATTTTCATTTATTTCCTCCATGACATGTCGTCTTCCAGTTTTTTTTTTATAAAAATAAATTAAATAAAGTAAAGGCTCGGTTTCTGAATCAAGGTTTACTGGCAATCTTGGATTAAATCTTAAGTTAATTATAACTTAGGGACCTGACCATCGCGGGACTAAAAGATTTACCAACGATTAACCTCGGAGTCATTAAATTTAATTTCTACATTAAATTATATTATGAAAGTAATTCAGTACACCTTCCATCTATGCAAGTATATTTAGGCACAATATTTATTAAAGTTATAAACATAAATCTAAGGAAGGCAGCAAATGTGTACAAGTCAAAAAATGGTCAGAACAGACCGTGGCTTGCGACATTTTAAAATCGACCTGGTATGTCCACTAAAACTTGAAAATAGATTAAGGGTACTATCTTGGTAAGGTGTATAAGTCAAAATTTCAAAATGCTCTACATCACGTAAAGCACTACACCATTGTCTGCCTTATTGTTCTTCGCCCTGCCTAGATATAGAAGTAAATTTTATTATACTTGTAATGCATTAGTAATATCAATGATGATTTTGATAAATATTACAAAAAGTAACTTCAATTATTAATTTAATAAATGTTAGAACAATATTCTTTTTTTTGGATCTCAGTGTAAGATTATCAATTAAGATTAGTAAATGAAGAAAAAAAAATGATGAAACATCTTCCTGATATTTGATGATTCTAATGTAAAAAAAATATTAGAGTGCTTTATAAACTTACAGCAAATTTACTAAATATATTGTTATGTACACTTGTAAATCTCAATAAAGATATTTAAAAAAAATATATATATATAAGCAGATCTTTATAATATAAATAAATTCTTAGGAGTTATTAATGTAATTTTAGACTGAAAAAAACAAACAAATAAATGAAAACTAGAAAATCTTGACTGATTGTGTTTCGCTTGTAAGCCTACGAAATTGTTGTTTTAAATTACTGACTTGTTGATTTTTTTAAGCATATAACTTTTTTTTTTTAAGTTATTTTATATGTTTTATAGTTAAAATTAAATACAGGCTTCGACAGACTGACAGCTTTCTATTGTCCGTGTGTTCTTAATTGTTTTAATAGCTCAATTTTTTGTATCTATTTTTTTTTAGAAATAAAGACATTTCATTTATTTAATTAGGTACCACCTATCTGCATACTGTCTTATCAAAATCAGATTATACGAAACACAAATTAAATTACAATCAGGCACGGTACCATATTTATTTGTTCCTTGATCTCTCAAATCTAAAATGCAAGCGAAAATCTCCGATTCTGAGGACATTAATATTTTTATTAACTTTTTGCCTTAAATATATTCCTAACAGAAACTCCTGCATTATAAAATTTCTTAATTTAACCAGAAAAAATCTTGTCCAAGTCTCTTCGTACACAAAAAATATTGCAATTAAAAGGGAAAAAAAAAATAACCCCTACTGCTAAATTTTCTGTTGCCGAGGACAGACTTGGAAGAGGCATCGAGGACATAAGTCAACGACCCCAAGAAGATGCCGTGACCCCCCAACCTACAGGGACACACCCCCACACCCGGTTCTTGGACCAGTCTTCCCGCTTCTGAGCACTCTCTCCAGTCGTCGCTTCTCCAGCACGGATTGGATATATAGCAGGAGAAATGGAGAGATAGAAAAGGAAATAACTGGAGGAGGTCAACTTATGATTGCTTCATACAGAAGAAATGTTATGAGCGTTCATAAAAGAAAAAGTAATATTGTTCATACCATAAAAAGTCGAAGGTGATGAGTTCATAACACGCAACAGTGATTACTCACTTATTGAAACAACAGAAGAAATGAAAATAGAAAAACATAACCTTATTATATAAGGTAGCTCAATGCATAAGACATTCACCTTACTCAACTAGTGTTCGAGCCCTGTTGTGACAAATAATTATTTATTTTGCTATATCACTCTTTTATCGACTATGGATTCCAGAGAGCCATCTTGAGCACACACTGCCTCTATAAAGTGCGTTCCAACCATTAGACCATGGTTATAGTCAGTAAACTTAAAAAGGTAAAGAGCCAACTTCTACAATAAAGGCATGAAGAAGAGTCATAGTTGTATTTATTTAAAAAAATATAATTTATTGAATATTCATACATTATTGTATATAGATTTATGTAAATAAAATATTCATATACCCTCCTCATGTAAGAATTAAGCGTTTAATTAATGAGGACAATATTTCCTTAGGATGTTTTCAAGAATTTTGTTTGGGTTGGTTGATTTCTCAATAATTATTAATAATTTTCAAGTTGAAAAACTTTTTTTCATACATTTATCCATGGGACAATGAAATGCTAACTTTCTCAACTCGTTTGAATACGGTACGTATTGTAAATGTTTTATAAGTTTTTGGTTTATGTTTAGCACTTTAACCCTTCATGATTTTGAACATTCTAGATATTTTATACAAAAGTAAATAATTAAAAAGAAATTGAGAGAATTCTGAGATAAAATCAGTATAAAGTTGCTATATGTTGCTAGGAAGAGCATACTTTCATATTCCAGTTCAGTATTTATATTTTTTAATGTAATTCACAATATCAAGATGAAGTGCAAGTACCGATTTCTCATTACCAGAAAACTTGATTACTCATCAGATAATTCATGTCTTTACGTTGTATTGGTTAATTATTCAATAATGGACCTTTGTAATTGGTCAAGAAGTAAAAAAAAAATTAAAACGCTACAAATTTTGAGGATTTACATTTCAAGACACACATAATCAAAAAGTCGAATAAAAAACTGTCTGTCCGTCGTCTGCGGCTTTTCTCCAAAAGTACAGGGCCAATTTTTATTTGATTTATTACACGTCGGTGATCTTCGAAAATCGGCATGACCTTTTCATTTCAAAATGGTCGCCGATTAAGTGTTTCTTACTGCCAAATCTTGTACATTTATGAATATGGATGAAAAATCCATCGTGTTTAAGAATAGTATTCTTCCTTACTAATTCTTGATAATTACATCGTACACAGAGATCTTAATTGAACATTACTAGATACGGAAATTTTGTGTATTATACTTTGAACCTAAAGCTGCTAGGAAAGTTGTCTGAATTGACACAATAAATTTAATTATTTATTGTTAACTGATATAATGAAATAAATAATTGAAATTACAAACCATTATGTAATAATTTTTATTGTTTTTCAAATATATAAATACTAAGTTTTACCAGTGATTTATGTTTAGTTTTATGATTTATTTATCAAGTCCAAAACATAAAATCATCTTTTTTGGCAGTTACTTATCTTTTCTAAGCTGAATTTTTTATCTTTAAACTTTATTTTGCATTAGAATGATACATTTATAACTGGCAATTTTCTCTAATGATTTTATTGATCCATTTTAATTATAGTTAGCTTTGAACAAGCTAAATATTAAATGCCGTAATAATGAAGTGCATTTCTTAAATACTGAAACCGGATGATTTCCTAATTCTACATGTTCAGATTTAAATTCATCCTCCCAACTACGTTTCAGTTTATCCTGTGACATCTATCATATAATCGACTTATTAAAAAACAGAAGTTATAACCGCAATTTTGATTTATTTTTAGTTATATATTTATCGTTTATACTTGCCCTCACTCAGCAGAGAAGGGGATGAATTAAAGTAAAAAAAATATAATAGCAAAAAAAAGAATAAATCACTCCTTAGGTGCCACCTTATTTTTTTCCCTTGGAAAAACGAAAACCCCGAAACGATGACTCCAATATACCCCGATATAAATAATTATCGAACTATGACCACTGGTGATGTAGATTTACCTTTACCTTTATGTAGATTTCAGAAAACCTAGTGGTGATATCTACCCACCTGTTGAATTATCTTAATATTAAATGATCAACAAAAAAAAAAAAAAAAAAGTAAATTAACAAGTTAAAGCTGTGTATATGCATGAAAGAACAGCAAAGCTATATGAAATCATTTAAATAATAAAAAGAAATATATGTACACAGAATGAAAAAGGGGAAAACAAAAGAATTCTGATCAATTAATAAAACAAACAAAACTTATAGGTTGACTTAACCTTAACTTAAATGCCTAGCTTAACCTAGCTTATTAAGTAAAGTTACACTATTACACAAAAGAGGGACATGTAATAAGAATAAAATAAAAGTTTAATTCGAACCCCACGTAGTCCTTGGATGTACTCATGGCAGAACACAAGGTTTCGGGTATCTCCTTTTCAGCCACCGTTTTACCTTCCCCAGAAGTATAATGATGTCCACTGCCGCCACTCTCCTATACAGGACGGGCTGAAGAAATGGTGCCACGCACTGCACTAAATCCACACTTCTAGTGTTGATGACCGCCCATTAAAGTAAGACACCATAATTAAGCAAAACAAAGCCTTAACGATGACATCTCTTATAAGGTGATACCATCCTGTAACCTTTTCAAAAAACATGTCCCTTTGTCTACGCTGATATCGCCGGTGTTTTTATTTCACCATGACAACCGTAACAAAGTCTAAGCAAACAAACTTACAAATGTTCTATGATCTGCCATAGTCTCGAAATAAATATTCATCAAAATTATCATATGCTTTGATACGCCTGATGAATTCGTAGTACCTATCTTCTAAAGGTAAATACCGTTGCCTCAAAACTTATCAGTAAGGGAATAGAGTACTTACCAATTCTGGGAATTTATTTGAAATCTAAAATTGTTGAAGAATGGCCATTGAGATAAGAAGAAAGTGAGGAAACACATCAAAGAACTTTCTTTTTTCTCAGAATACGTCACATGGATTAAAAATTTTCCGAAATGTTTCTCAAATAAAAAGGTCTTCATCTTTTGGTATGGTAAAAAAGATATCATTAATTGACAGCAGTAAAAAAATGAACCTTTATCGGACGAAAATAAATAAATAGTTATATAAAATTAGATACATAAAAATGAAAATTATTATGGGCATTCGTTTTCTACAGATTAAAAACTATATTAATATAAATTTTATTTCTTGTCTGAATTCTTTCTTAAATCTAGTATGAGCTGTAGAGAGTATTTAGGAGTGATTATCAAAGGCCAAACCCCAACAATATTTATCAACAGCAATATGTTTATGCCATTTACTTTACAAAAATATAATTCTATTCTAGTTTAAAAGACAAACAAAACATTAGAAAACAAATGACCTTCAACAGGGACCAATTAACCTCAAGTTATTTTATTTCAGAGGCAAAAATTTTGAAACGAGAATAATTCCTTGCAGATATTAATGAACTTTCAATCTTGCAATCCTACGTGTTTAATAATAACCGTTGGACCCGTCTAAAAAATCAATGAAATAATGTGGTACTTTCGGTAACGCGATTTCAGCTTTTATTTAATTCGCTATGGCAGATAATTACTTTTTCACTTTAGACTTTGAGTCAGCCCTGTGGGTTCGGGAGCCTCATAAAGTGGGTACCCTTAATTGGGTAAAAATCTGGCGATCGAGTGTGATTCGGACCAAATCACCTCCTTGCACAACCATTGGTCAAGTAATATTACTTCCATACAAAGTATATACTACTGACTATTCATGGTCTGTAGCGTTACAGATTTATTATTTATTTTTTTATTTAATTCGCTAGATCTTTAGGCATCTGCTTATCTTCGATTATTATTATTATTATTATATATTATAATAATTATAATATTATGATTATTATTAATATATTATAAGGTTATATGCTTACCTTCGATTTATAACTTCAGGCCTTCTTCAGAGCTGAAAAAACAGAACGAAATAAGAACCTGAATTCAGAGAAAAATAATATAAGAGAATAATAAACTTGGAAATATCCATAAAAATAACTTAAGTAGATAGCAGACGTTGATATAAGAACATAACAAATATTATTATTGTAAAGGTAATAATTAACAAAATAAATGATAAAAAATTATTAATAATCAGGGAAATAAATGAGGTTATAATCAGATAAATGAATAAGGTTATCTCAGTTTGCTTTGTCAGCCCTGAAGTAGGGATGGGATATCGATATCGATAATATCGGAATATCGATATTTGGTCTCCGATATCCGATATTTTGATATCGATATTAAGGAACCGATAATATCGGAATATCGATATTGTCTCCCGATAATATCGGAATATCGGTTTCTAAAAA
>NW_027115131.1:0-11311 GCF_000696795.3 Halyomorpha halys
TATATGTTTATTTTATTGTATTTTTTTCGTATTTTCTCTGTATATTGATTTTAATGTTTTGTCAATTCTCACAATTTTTCTATCTTGTTTTTGATTTAGCCCTGATGAAGCCCTGCAAAGTGGGGCGAAACGTCGGACATTAAAATAGTTTTAAATTATTTGTTTTGTTTTTTTACCGCAACCCTGACCATCTTCTTATATTTAAATTTTTTAGGTCAACTATATATACATATATATAAAAAAAATTATATGTTTATTTTATTTTTTTCGTATTTTCTTTGTATATTTATTTTAATGTTTTGTTAATTCTCACACTGTTTGTATCTTGTTTTTTGATTTAGCCCTGACATGGTTAACAATGAATATTTTCTTTTACTATTTTGATCTATTCACTGAAATAGTTAAGGGAATGATCAAATCACTTTCTTTCTTTAGGAGAGTCGCTACTTTAATTTCTTTGATAAATTGATCGTCTACCATAGGAATAAGATCAAAACACTATTTTCGCAAATTTACATAAGTGTAAATTTATCGAATTTATTCCACATTGATCTAACTTTGTGAGATATTTATGACTCTAGTGCTTATGAAGTTCGGAATAAATTTATGGGTTTATTAGTAGGTTTCTAGTACCTACCTCAGATAAGTACCAAATTTTGCTTTGAGTAATTATATGTAATTGATATCAATGTACAAGCACTTTAAATTTTACTGCAGATTCATCGCAAAGATAATGAGAGAGATAGAATTATTACAAGAGGACTATTGCCTAGGTGCTAATGGAGGTGAGTACAGGTGGGGATACCCCCTCCTCACCTCTTGGAGAGCTTTGGCTCAGTAGTAGTCGAGCCGTGTCCGTGGATACTGTGTCTTTGTGTCCGTACTCCGTATCATCATCATCATCAACATCTTCCTCTTCGGCCAGGATCCATCCCTCCATCCTGATCACCCAGATCTTACTCTTTACAGCAATCGACCAGGTCAGTAGACCGTCAGTCATTCTTTGCTCCTTCCATCTGTTGGTCCTCTTACAGCATCTCTCATCTCTGTTATCTGTCAGTTTAGTGCCTTAACGCGCGGACTATAGGATTTATTTGCGAAGACCTACGAAAATTGATTTAGGGTGTTATACTTACTTATATGTTTAATTCCAAGATTTACTAAGCTGACTGAAATTCTAGTGGTCAAATATATATATAGATATTTTTTTTACTTTTGTATTTAAATTATAAAATTTATATTAAGCCTATCGAAAATCATTATTATAAATAAACTAATCCATTTCAAAATTTATTAAAAATCTTTATTTTTAAAAATATTAATTTTTTGTTTAGTTAAAATCATTTCATATATTATAATATGTTTTCGTTTATGTATAATGAATTATCAATACCCTGTAATTTTTCATTTCCTACAACTCAAGAAAAACATTTTTGGTTTCCATTATTAATTTTGTTTAAAAGATCGGAGAATAATATTTTTCTGTCACTTCGAGTTTATATAATATATACCAGGACTCTAAGGAGTTATAGCCTGGCAGGATCTTGTAACCTTCCCAGGACCTCGTAACCTCTCCAGGATTATTTTCTCCTGTATCGAAAATGATGCGGGCCACTTGAGGGGTATTGTAATCGAAATTTTGACAAGTACATCCTTCTGATGTATAGATTTAGGATTTTTAAATATTTACAAACTTAAATTCTTAATATTCTTGAGGACTGTCATTTTATTTGATATATGTATGTAATGACAGTTGTTTAGCATAGACCACATTAAGAAATGGCGGGAGTCGAGGGGCGTTGTTGTCGGTCTTAAAGATAGATTAAGGAGTAACGGTACCATGGAGGATAAATAGGGAGGGGGGTATAAGATGGCCGCCGAAGATCCACCTGAGCAGGAATGCGGTGCGCTATTGTCGATGGCCTTCTTCTCTTCTGTACCAGCGTTCGGGTCTCCTGGTTAGGACCCTCTCGAGAACCTCTTCATTAGAGATTTGATAAGAATGGGCAATTGGTTCTAACTCACCACCAGAATTGTGGACATAGATTCTGATAACTTACGTAACCAACTATGATCTTCGTCTTATTTTTATTACATCGGATACATTTTATAATGATAATACTAGCGTTTAAACATTTTTTATAAGAAAAGAAATTAATGAGTGGGCTTAAATATTTGGCTTGTTGCAACAAATATGCCAATTTTTGGTGGTATCTAGTTTTTTTTTTTTATGTAGTAACATTGTCAAAGATTTAACTTTATCTTACAAACTCTTTGAAGTCTATATTATTTCCATATGATATGATAGTCTATTATGTTCAACCTCAATTCTGAAAATCTTAGTTTTTCTTGCAAATTCATTTTTATTAGGTTTTCAACTTTGATGTTGATTTTCCTTGTTCTAAGTCAAAAATGAATTTTACATTATTAAAATTAATCTTCTTTGATGTGCTGTTTTGAGTCCAAAGCCCTTATCAGGGTCTAATGCAAGACAGCACCGAAATAACCTGTATTTTTATTTCTCATAGACTCAATAAATTATCTTTCTATGTTGTAATTTAATTATTTTATTTCCTCGAAGAACATAAAGATAAAGAGAAGGAGTCAAGTCCTGTAATTGGAACTAATCTTACGAATATTATGATGATAAGAATCTTTCCGTACCAATTATTAAAATCAGACGAATTAATAAACAAGGATATCTTTCTTTTTCCTGCAAATTCATTTCATTAGTTGCAATATCAATGCAGATGACACTATAGAATATTAATGTGACGCGTCTTATTTTTTATGTTATGACATATTCCTTTTATGATACGATAAACTAGACCACATTGAGTGATATGAAACAATTTACAAATTTATAAAAAACATTTTATTGCTGTATCAAGTACCATTCAATGTCTTGCAGAAGTTATCCCAACCTTCGCCCACATGCTGATACCATCTTTGTTTTATTAAAAAAGATATAATCTTTTCTGGTACATCTTTACAGTGGGAATATGATTGAAAACCTCGAAAAGTTAAGAATTTTGAAATTTGTAAACCTAAGTACAATTGCGAAAATTTTAGATCGTTGTTCTCATAATTGCTTATAAAGGCTATTTTGGGTAGACTAGTTTTCCAAAAATATTTAGAAAATAGATAATTCTTTAGAAAGTAGTTCCCAGACCTCCGGTTAGTTGGACAATATCAAAATTGGAAAATTTTACATTTTTGTTCTATTACCTTCAATTTTTTGTTTTTTTGTATAATACCCCAGTATGATTACATAAAAGCTCTAAAATACGCTGTCAGTACGTATATAATTTGAATTATATATATTTTTTTAGTTTCACTATCCCAATCAGAGAGGATATTATTAGGACCGAATCCTTCAGGAATAAGTATAATAAATTTCAACTAATAATAAAAATTAAAATTGAAAATGGACAGTTTGAAGTCTAAAACGTAGGCAACTTATGAATAAAATATATATAAAGTTTAAAGGGTATTTTCTTTTTTTCCAAAAATTGCTACTTTGTTAAAGATGTGAATCTAAGCTAGATAATGTGTACTATTATTTTTGTATATATTATATTTTTCTTTAAATAAAACTATTTAATTTTGCATCTATTTTAATTGGTTAAATTTTCCAAAAGTTTACAGAATTTTCTAACTTTGTTTTCCCTCAAAAAATATGTTTTATAATTTCAATGTTGTACTTTTTAATTAATTACTTGAAGTTTGAACCTAACTCACTTGGAATCTATATGTATGTTATCGTCATTACCAATTACAACCTTTGGAAGAACTTAGAATGTATAATCGAGATCATGTTTCGTGGACGATTATATTATTACAGACTAAAATTATATATTGCCGACATGAAGGAGTACAAGGCAGTCAGTAACTAAAAACAATATTATTAGCTTCGTTTTAGACAACACACCCACGGGAACTGCCGACGCAGCTGCACGTATGATATGTTCCAGTCTACAATTTGCTTCAACTATCCTGACAAGATTTCTAAGAGATAACTACCGCGCATGGTGGATTGCTACGTGTGCACAATATCTCAGATCAAACAGGCATTGGCAAAGGATCGGCGCCTCCCTTGGCAACTTTCTCTAACCGGCGACCAGTTTTTATAACAAACATGAAGAAAGTCCCAACTTCCTCTGTATAGAATTTTCAACTTTCAAATCCTTCAAATGAAAATAATACTTACGTATTCATTAAATTCAACCAGTGGCTTTGCTCCAACAATGTATGGAGGAGGAGTGGTAAAAATCTAAATTTTCCCAACAATTTAGAGCGGATTTCCCTCCTTATCAGGGGAATATTCCCTGAAATATGCCCTTATACTAAACCCTTTTGGAAAACTTACCTCTCCTAAATCGTGTTTTTACAACATCTTTGAATAGTTTTCTACTTCAGCTTCCGCAGTTTGAAGAAGAAAAAAAAAATATATTGTTCTAAAATTATTCATGATCAATTAGAAACCAGCCCTCACAATCTCCAAAAATTTCAAAAAATTGGATTTACTGTTTGAACGATTATTTTCTTACAAAAATTTAACCACAAATTGACGTGGTACCAACTTTGTTCGGTGATGTCTAAAACGTAAAATGCTACTAAAGCTTTTGGACTTTGAGTAAACATATTTTTTTTTTATATCATGCATTAATATCTGTCTATCTAATACCTACTTAACAATTAATATAGATCAAATCAAATGTTTAAAATCTAGTTCATGCTATTTCTTATCGCCAGTTTTACATGAATTATTAAAATATAAGTGTTAAAGGTTTTATTTTTATTCTTAATGAGGCGTAGATAGTTGACCGTAGATTAATGATTGGAGAAGTTTGTCGGGGGGTGCGGTCAGCAAAGAATAACATAAATAAACAAAACCATATTTATTTTATATTAACCATATTTATTATTTATTGTTGTTGTTGTCTCTTTTGTTCTATTGCCCTGATGATGACCTGAAACTCAGGTCGAAACGTCGGCATAAAATAAATAAATATTGTTTTGTTTATTTATGTTGTTCTTTGCTGATCGCACCCCCCGACAAACTTCTCCAATTATTTTTATTCTGTTTGAAATAGGTCGTTTTAGTTGATTTAGTTATCTTTTAAATCGTCTTATACATAACATAAATTAACAAATTATCTATATTTTATTATCATTTGTTACTTGTAAATAGTATATGAGTAGTGATGTGATGTATACGACGAGAGAGTATAAGAGGAAGAAGTGGAGGAACGACTTGCGACCTGGCCGACCGTTCGGGTCTCCGTGGCCTTGCCACCTCCTATATTTAGCTGCCTCTGAGTAACCTGTGATCCGTAACCGGTTACAGCCGTTATTGTTCCTTCAGGGCAAACGTCCATTAACATAAATTTACTCTCGATATGGTGTGGTGCTGAGACATTCTTAAACCCATTATATTTAAACTCTTCCTTTATTTTTAATAATAAAGAAATTACATATGTGTGTATGTGTGTAAGTAATATCTATATAATTTATAATTAATTTATTTTAATACAATTAGTGATATTTCAGCTAATTTATTTTATAAAATTTAATCCCAAAAACAGACTCAGTTAAATGAATGTATAAGTAATGATATAATTTAAGAAAAATCTACTGTGGTTCACGCATCACACAGTAGGAGTATTCATGATCTTTAGTTTAACATATTAAAGCGTGTTAAATGGAAAAACTCATATTAAATGGAGAAATATTTCCTTCTTTTACCATGTTAAAACGATATAACATATAACATGGTTGAGAGTCTGTTACTAGGTCTGTTAAATGGAGAAATATTTCCTTCTTTTACCATGTTAAAACGATATAACATATAACATGGTTGAGAGTATGTTAAATGGAGAATGACGTCCCGCAACAGACCAGCTGAGCACGTCATATTGTTTCCTGTGTTAGATTACTTGCTCATAGTTTGTGTTTTGGATGTTTTTGTAAATAATAAAGTAATGGATGACAATAATGTGTTAACAGTTTTCAAAGATGTTGTTATTTTGTTTCTCTTCCTCACAAGTTAGAAGATCAACAAGGCACTCAGTGGCCAAGCATTCACACAGCTACTTTTCACTCAATTTAAGCATGTTCTAATAAATTACTTTAATCAATACTTAGAGGTAACAATAATATGAAGGAAAGGTTATAAAGGTTGTAAAACAAGTTGCTCAGAAAATCCGCTAGGAGCTCTTATGTATTTAACGTTTAACATGACTTTAAATAGGGCTACTCACAATCCTATACTTATAACAGTTAGCATGGTAAAACATTTTACATTTAACACAACATCATGAATACCCCTAGTATTCACTTATATTCCTACTCGTGACCTCATGTTTTGTGTAAATTGGTGGATTCGTGTTAAAGTTAACACTATTTTTTTTGGTTTTAGGGGAGGAGGGGGAAATAAAAATCTGACCAAAAATATTTTATTTTTTTGTAGCTTTAAAAATTAACTCTTATTCTCTCCTTTTTCTGTTCGAATACGATGGGAAAATTTTTCCTTTTTCTCATGCAACTATTCATAAATTTATTTAATATTTCGTATTTATGTACTGGTTATTTTATTTTTTTATATTAACAAATTTAAAAGTACTTTATAGGAAGATTTTCGGAAATTCAGTATTTAAGCCATGTTACATAATTTGAATGAGATGTTAAAGGCTACTCAATTTTTCATTGATTCACCAAGTTTAGTCAAAATCGTAAAGCCTAGGAGTAAATCGATAAAATGTGAAAAATCGATTTTATGAAGTGGAAAAAGGAATGATTTTATCGCTAAAGTTGCTGTCACGTTCCAGACATATATCCACCTTAAATATTTAATTTCAGTTTTGCATTACTTTAATTATTAATTACAACCCGGACTATTTAATTACACCAATTTATACAAATCTATACCCGTTAAAGCAGTTTAATTATGATAACTTTATTGGATCAACTGCTCAAGATTAAACATGCTTAATTGATCTGCGTGAAACTTACATTTTTTTGGGGCGAATAGCCATAAATATACCGTTCATCTGGTGGGGGCTGGAAAATGCAGAAATCCTAAAAATCCAATTATTTTGATATTTATGTCAATTATTCTTATTATTAGTATAACGTATTTTAAAATAACATTTTAATTTATTAATTATAATCAAATGTTTATATTTATAGACGATATGGATAGTCTCAATATTCTTTGTTGCCATTCTGGCCATCATGGCCAATATGGCAACAAAGAATAATTTTACTAATTTACAGCTTTTACATATTACATTCATTACTTTTAATAATTTTACAGCCTCAACATAAGTAATGATGGGTAATATTATTTTAAAAAATTGCAGGCTATTCTGGATGCCTGATAAAATTTAGTCAACTTGGTGTTGATAATAGTTTGAGAGAAATTGCGAAAAAAGAATTATTATGAAGTGAAATAGTATAGAAAAATATTGGTTAAATTGTGTAAGACAAATAGAAATAGCTTGTATTTTTTCTAATATCTTATATTAAGGCTGCAAATTAAAATTAAAGTGTCCTTGTAAATTGGCCGAAACGTCCATAAATAATCTGTGACGCTACAACCCTTGAAGGGTCAAGGTTACAGTACTTTAGGGGTATTCATGATGTTGTGTCGAATGTAAAATGTTTTATCATGTTATATGCTATTAGTGTAGGATTGTGAGCAGTCCTATTTAAAGTCATGTTTTACAACCTTTCCTTCCTAAACTTCCTGTAATTGTTTACTTCTATGTTTTGATTAAAGTGATTTATTTCGACATCCCTAATTTGAGTGAAAAGTAGAAGTTGTGTGAATTCTTGGCAACTGAGTGCCTTGTTGATCTTCTAACTTGTGAAGAAGAGAATCAAGATGAGCTTATTGACAAATGTTACATTATTAATATTATTAATGTTATCCCTAACTTTATTAGTTATAAAAACATCCAACACAAAAAACTACTAGCAAGTAACCTAACACATCAAACAAAATGATGACTAGTTCAGCTGGTCTGTTGCGTGACGTCATTCTCCATTTAACAGACCTAGTAACTGACTATCAGCCATGTTATATGTTATATCGTTTTGACGAGGTAAAAGAAGGAAATATTTCTTCCATTTAACATGTTAAACTAAAGATCATGAATACTCCTATCGTAAGGAACTTACTAGACCAACGGTTGTGTAAGAATCTCGCTCGACCATTAGATATTTACCAAATTTTGAGTGCCCGCTTTATGAGGCTGGTTGGACCGATACCTACAGGCCTGAATAATAATTATCATTTACAGTCAGATTTTAACTCGGTTCCTTGGAGTTAGTAGCACAGTGCCTTACTAATGAGCTACCCACTATCTATCGAGACTATATTTGGACACATATTATTGCTATTAATGATCCAAACCAGTCTAAAAAAAATTAATTATAATATTTTAATATTTTTAAACCAATTCAAACCACCTAGTTCAAATTATATTTCTTTTAAGCTATGTATATAATTATGCTATGAATGAATACTAAGTACCCTTATTATTATTGCCCCTTATTGTTGTATCAGATCGTATTCACTAAAACAGTATTTAGTTTATGTTTACGATATAGATCGATATTTTTTAATTTTTAAATTTACCCATCCTAACCTATTTGTTCTAAATCTCTCATCTTTGAACCCAGCAATGGGTGGTTCCTTCCCAGATTTTCAAGTGTTCGAAATATTCATTCAATTTACTTATTGTATTTATTATTTTGTACAGTTTTAAATTACATTAAACAAATAAAAAAAATTAAAAAATTAATTATTTTCAACTGTAGTGTTAACTTCAGAAATTTATATATTTTATAAATTCTTTCGATCTATAGAAAAGTAATTTGTATTTTAGAAAGCTATAGGAAGCTATGACGTTTTATGACCAGATGGATTTTACAAGGTTTCAATAATTAATTGCACGATACCTATTGTTAATAAAAAAAAAATGTATTAATAAATTAATATCTTGTATAATTAATTATTGATTACTCATATTTGGGTCAATGTTTGCTGTACTTTCGTCGAATGTGAATCTATCGACGTCTTTAATTACCGAACGTAAAGATTTTACGGCCTAGCTGGTTTCAACTTCTTCGGTATTCCTGATGGCCTTCCAGGTCGCTGAACCTGGGACATGAACGTCCTTACTGTCGCTCTTGTTGCTGAAGAAACTGAGGCTCTTGTCTGGTCGTCCGTTAGCTATAAGGAGTCGTTTGGTCGAAGAAGAAAAAAATTACAATGATATCAGGCTAGTTTCAAGAAACACTAATCTTAATTAATTAATTTTCTAATTAAATAAAATTGTTGAATTTATTTATGTGATAATAAATTATATTAGTTTTTAAATATACGGCAACCCTAAGTTCACTATTAATTTAAGATGCGAGTCTTCATGGAATGGCTTCTGCGTATCTATATGATCAGTGCACATCCCAAAATAAATAGAAAATTTAATTGTTTTACTAAAATAATTTGGATCCAAGTTATGTCTTAAAACACTCTTTATTATGTCTTTAAAAGTCCAACGTTTCGGCCAATTCGACCATCCTCAAGGACACTCTATTAATTAACAGTTTTTATTATACATTCAATTATTACAAATAGACAAAATTTAATTTAAGCTACAAAAAGAAGTTTCTCAAGAAAGTGAAAAGATTACATGTATATAATAGGAAATTTTATTCTTTTAAAATAATTTCACATATTAAGGAAAATTATAAATGTGGATTAAGTAAACTAAATACACTTTAGCCCGGAATTGATCTTTGCAGTTTTATTTTAATTAACATCGTCGGATTCCATATAAGACAGTGAAGTTGTCTTCAGTGTACTTATTACACCAAATAATAAAAATTCAGATCACATTCATAGTCTTAATACGATTTTATTTTATAATATATTTTTTTAAGGTAATTTCTGGTGTCTGACCTTGGCTAGTCTATTTATGAGTGCGTCGACCTAAAGAGTTTTCATATTTATTACATTTTAGCCCAACATCTTTCTTTCCTGAATGATGTTGGTTCTATTGGACAAAAATATCGCTCAAAAAGGGGAAAAATAAATTTAAAAAAATTCCCTTTACACATATCGTAACCATCAGACATTTTGCTGGGCTGACCCGAAGAAGTGGCGTATCTCCAAATTTTGCTGCTTCGGGTTTCGTTTCATTTTAACTTATTTCTCAGTTCAGTTTACAATGCCTAGAAGACCTTACTCAATGTGTTACGTCACTGATTAAATATTAAAATTTTCAATTGGTTATAATCTCATAAGTTTATTTAGGCTTGGATTTTGTACCGACGGTATAGGGAAAGATCGTTGATTTTTAATATAAATGGACATCCATTCGGTAGATATTGTTGTTGATATTGGTGTTTAAGGTTAGTTCTAGTTATGTCAACGCGAAGACGTTGATGACGAAGAGAAGCCCGGCCGAGTAGGTACTGGGTGACTAAGTACTGAGACCGCTATGACTGTGAAGCATTCAAGTCTCCCAGCCCACGCACACTTTCACTACCTTGTTGTCTTCCGCCTGTGTCAGCCAGCTCTTGAGGAATAGGATTTTTTTACTTTTAATCTTAAAGTATTAAAGAATTTTCAAGATTCGATATAACAAGGATATTAGATAACAAATAAATTTCACATTTATTTTTGAAAAGAGCAATATGAATTTCAAATTTTATTTTCAATAATGAGTTGGGTAATTACAAACTGACTTTTTTTTTCATTAAATTAACAAATAATTATTATTATTTTCATAACTTTGAGATTTGAGAAATTGATAGATTTTTACTTTACAGTTATCTATTTTTCACCACATTATTACAAATAACTTATTGCTCGAGGCTACGACATATTGTAATATTTTTAATATAATTTACAATGATAATATTTGTAACAATTTTTTTTTTATTATTTATTTATTGTAATTTACAACTGTACAAAATAATACAACAGGAAAATATGTAGTATGTTTCATATACACTTGAAAATCTTGGGAAGGAACCACCCATTGGTGGTACTTCAAACATTAATTTAAACTAGAAGGTCCCGTGGCCATCTTCTTTTCAGACGCCTCGGAGGATTATCAGGGATTGTTAAGGATGAAAGATTAAGAATTAATGGGTTAGGATGGTTAAGGAGTTTGGAATAAAAAGACGCATATCTGGTTTGGGTCAAATCTGCAACGAATGGGATGTTAAGGTCTTTATGAATGAGTTTATTTGTGACGTAATAAGGAGCATCAAGGATTTTACGTAGGATTTTGGA
>NW_027115131.1:11381-23100 GCF_000696795.3 Halyomorpha halys
TAATTTTTTGTAATGAATGGGAAGTTTAGAGCGTTTGTCAAGTAAGTGTTGTAGCAATCGGAATCTACGAGCAGTTTCTTGTCGTTTGAGTCTTGTGTGTGGATTCCAAGTAAGTTTCTTGTCAAGATGGAGTCCTAAGTATCGAATCTGTTCAACAGGCGTTAGTGGTATATCTGTAACAAATTAAAAAAAATATCATTAGAATCTTGTTGTATACTTCTCGAAAATAATAGATTTTATCTCTGTATTGAAGGTCGCTGGAGAGATGTAAGGATGGATTTTATATTAGTTTCAAAATCATTGAAAGGTATTAAAATAAAATCATTCATAAAATCCAGGTAATTATTTTCTTTTAGTTATATCACCAATCGAATTTCCTGATTAAACATGGGTTGGTTTTTATTTCGTAGCGGTTTTAATTTGATCTTTCGTTTCCGTGCTAGCGTACTTGAAGTTATTAATTCAGACACCACTTGTATTCTAGTTCTTGCCAGTTGCCATCTTTTCCTCAAAGGACACTTTCCTTTGGCACTTAGCCTGAATCGTTTACCTCTTCGTGAGAGACAGCCTTCAAAAAAAAGGTTGGATGGGGTGAGCTTGGCACAGCGTTAGGACTTCGCGGAATTTTAACTGTTTCCAGGATTAATCCTGTAAACAACTCTGAGAAAAAATGTTTTTGAATTTAAATTTTGAAACTGAAAAAAAATTTGATATAATCTATAAAAAAGTTTTAATTTTTATAAAACTCATTACTTCATCAATGCCAAATACTAAATTCTTTATTTCTCTTTATCTTAAAATCCAAAAGGCAATGGTTATTATTACTGATCCTTTTTTAATGTAAGAAATTTTTTTTTTATTTAATATCTTCATTGCAATTTACAACTATACATTATAATACATAGGTAAATTTGGTCTTAGTAATGATGGAATGATAGGGATTGTAGAGAATCTACAAATTGGTAGCACTCTAATGACATTTTTACATTAGTAGGTCTCGTGACCATCTTGTTTTCAGTCGCCTCGGGGGATTGTCAGGAATTGAAGAGGAATCAAGGTTAGAGACTAGTAGGTTTGGGTGGTTATGGAGGTTATAATGGAAGGAATGATTTCTGATTCGGGCTAGATCGGTTACATAGGGAACATTAAGGTCTTTATGTATTTATTTGTGACAAAGTAAGGATCATTGAGGATTTTGGATTGTGTCAGAAATATAAAGTCTAAATATCTGGAGATGATGGTCGGGAAGTGCGGTCAGCAAATAAACAAAAAAACTATTTGAGGTGTAGATAGTTGACCGTAGATTAAGGTCTGCAACTGATTGCAATTAGAGTTACACGACTACCTTCTACACCATAATCCCTGATGAAGACATGAAACTCAGGTCGAAACGTCGGCATAAAATAAATAAATATGGTTTTCTTTATTTGTGTTGTTCTTTGCTGTCCGCACCCACCGACAAACTTCTCCAATCATTAAAACAACTATTTATTTATGCCGACGTTTCGACCTAAGTTTCAGGTCTTCATCAATATGCTTGGGCAAAGGTTCTGGCTAAACTTCTGATTACTGCTTTTTTTTTTTTAGCCAGAACCTCTGCTTAAGCTTCCTGATGACCTTAAATTCAGGTCGAAACGTCGGCCGAAATAAATATTTTTTAAATTTATTTGCTGACCGCACCCCCTGACTATCTTCTCCACATATTAATCTTTGATCAGTTATTAATGCCTCATCATCAAGTTTAAATCTTTGTAAAGATATTTTTATCCTCCGTTCATTATCAATAGTTCCCAACTCTCTCAAAAGGATATTTTACACAGGTCAGTATAGCTTCACTAATATTTCTAATGTACCGATAGGTTCAAAATTATCTATATCTTTATATTTAATTATAATTTTTGTTTTTAAATAAATTTTAGTAGTAATATTGCGCAAAAGGTGGATGGGACACTTAAATTTACACTTAAGCCATAACAAAACTAACCCCCACCCACTTTCCCAAATTTTCTTCAAATTTAAGCCAAAATCGTGCAAGCCATTTTCTAAAGATTATCAAAATTGTATCCTTTCTTAATGATCCCAATACACTGTTACTAAATTGAAAATATTTTAATATGAGTAATTTAATTGATGATTCACTACATCCTACAATTTCAAAAAGAAATTCTATTCATTAATTACTTAATTTAATTGTGAATAAATTAAAACAAAAAAAGTGGTTGTTTTGCATGGGTAGTAATTATTAGTAGAGTTTAAAAGTACATGTATTTTTTTCGTTTATTTGTTCCTTCAGCAAGTTTTATTGCGCAATAAATTTATTTTACTTACAGAAAACCACTGTGAGTCCAATATTAAAGGGGCAAATTTATTACCCAATTATTTTTCCAATTATAATTATCAACTCAGTTACAGCAAACCTTTGGAAGTCTTCGACCAAACCCTTAGCGCCAATTGTCAGAACTAAAAGAATTTATGAGAAATATAAATAAGATTATAACCTTTACCTTAACAGCGCACCTAGCTTCATTTGTACTATTGTTTAATCGTTAAATAAATAATAATTGGTTTGTTGTTGAAATCGAACTCGTTATAATTATTTTATAAAAGGCACTCTTAGGTTTCAGTAACTGTTAATAGTTAACCGTGGATAAATAAGTGGAAAAGATGGTGGGATCAG
Organism: Halyomorpha halys; assembly: GCF_000696795.3. Classification (NCBI taxonomy): domain Eukaryota; kingdom Metazoa; phylum Arthropoda; class Insecta; order Hemiptera; family Pentatomidae; genus Halyomorpha; species Halyomorpha halys. Next base: position 14,059 of record NW_027115131.1, read on the forward strand.
CAAATAAACAAAAAAATATTTATTCCTACCGACGTTTCGATCTGAATTTCAGGTCTTCATCGAGGCTAAAAAAGAAAAAGAGATAAACTAACAAATTTGGAAATATACATAACAATGAATTAAACATAAAATAGTTAATTAATAACCATGATAATTGTTACTCATCTTTACCATTACTTTGCACTGTGTACTTGCATTATTGAATTTTATGTAACTTGAAATCTACGTTACCAAAAGAGTGCTTTGGTTTCTTTGCTAAATATGCTTCATTGATACCAATTTTTTAATATGGAGAATATACAAATAGTCGAAACTTCACCAAAAATAGCTAGTAGGGTCAAATAATTCCAAAAATTAGGATCTAAAGACATTGGTTTCGGTTTAAACTGTGAAAGTATGTTGCTGAACCTAAAGTTACTGGGTAATTTCCTGTTCGGAGTGACCCTGTTATATTTTGGTGACCTTTGGTTGGGCCGGAAGTGAATAAACCAAGGAGTTATTGATTTGGAATATGAGTGAATAATAATTAGGTATTAATTTAAACTTTTCTTATTCAATTCATTAATTATGCCATTCTTCTTATATATTTAGTTAATCTCATATCAGTTTTTCTTTATAACATTTTTTTAATTACTATTATTTTAAATAATTTTTAATTTGTGCATATATTTACTTACTTTATCTTCATGCTTTATCTTTATTTTTATTTAATAATTATTTGTTCTTTCATTCCTATTTTTTTTATTATCTTAATTGGAATTTAGAATTGTACATAATTATACATTTAGTAAATTTGATGTATTTTATTATTGAGTTATACAGGCATGTAGAAAATCTATCCATTGGTTGCACTCTTATGGAATTTTTGCATTAGCAGGTCTCGTGGCCATCTTCTTTTCAGGCGCCTCGGAGGATTGTCAGAGGAATCAAGTAAAAAATAAGAAGCATTGAGGATTTTGGATTGGATACGAGAGGAGTTGAAGGTTTAGTGGAGCCCCAAAGCTCAACTCCGTATGTCCAGATTGGCCTTATTACAGTCATATAGATCAGTCTTTTGTAATGAATTGGAAGTTTAGACCGTTTGTCCAATAAGTTCTGTAATAGTCGAAATCGATGTGCCGTTTCTTGTCTTTTCAGTCTTGTGTGATGATTCCAGGTTAGTCGTTTGTCCAAGGTAGCGAATCTAATCTACAGTGGTAAGAGCAACATTATTAAAGGATACTGTAGGGCAGTTAAAGTTAAAGAGGATTTGTTGGGATTTATATTCTTAATTTTAATATTACTATGTTCCCATTCAGTTACAATATTCTTGTAATGTAGATTTACTTATCCACCTATATTTTCTGTTATCTTCTTATGTTATTCTGTATTTCCTTTCATTCTTTATGATTGTTATATTTTTTCGTTAGCCCAATGAAGGCCTGAAATTCTGGCCGAACCGTTGGCAATAATAAATATATTTTACTTATTTGTGTTTTTCACTGATTCTCTGCCCCTTCTTCCAGCAATTTCCTCATAAATTGATGGTGTTTTATATAGTCAATTATTTACTCATCATTAGATTTTTGTTTTTCTTCAGCCTTTCTACGTAAAAGAATTAATTTTCTGATGCATTCAATTGAAGGGAAAATTCATTGAAACATGAAAAAATAACTTTTTTTTCTGCTTTATTATTACATATTTATTTATGAAACCCTATTTATAATATAACTGAAATTATAAACGTGTTGTTTGATGGAATCGGCATGCTCTTCATTTTCAGTGAGTAAAATTTACTCATCAATACTAAAAAGCAAAGTATGAAATATAACTTTATAGGGTCTACCATGAAACCCTCATGTATAATTGGAAATTAATGGCATTCTGTTACTTGCAAGATATACCTGAATCCTTGCTGAGTTGCATTCCGCCCTCCTCGCAGGATAGATAAGGATCCAAGAGGCTACCTGAAGAAGATATTAATACAATTCCCAGGGGAATATCTGAGTGGGGAAATAATTCCTGGCCCTTAGTTTTTTGCCCTTTATGACTTATTAGTTATAGACAGAGACCCCGTGGCGCTATCCGATCCTCCATCTCTCGGCTGACTATCCCATACCTTACCTCCCCTACCTGGGCTCAGGACCCAGGACTCTTACCTGCTTGGGATACCACAATAGTTTCTCCTGTGGTCTGTTTCTAGCTTTACAGATGTTTTCGCTGAAATATCAACTCTCAAGTTGTTTGTGATTCTTTCCGTGAGGTAAGCAAATATACTTATATTTTTTTATGATAAATTCATGTTAGCTTTTCCCATGTCTTTGAGGCAAATAAAATAAGCAAATCCCCTTGAACAAGTCTTATCATTTACCGAAAAAGTACATAAACTAACCATGATAAATCGAATTTAAAGTACATTTAGAAAAAAAAAATTAACTTTACGTTCAATATTGCGAATACGAACTCTATATTTACATAATCTACGTAAACAAATACGTCGAGGACATTAATCTCTTCGAACTGTTCGTCGATTCCGACTATTACAGCACTTAATCGACAAACGTTTTAAACTCTCATTACAAAAAGCTGATCTACATGACTGTAATAACGCCTATCTAGACGTTCAGAAAAGGGCTCAACTAAACCATCGTTTCCTCTCGTATTTAATCCTTACAATCCAAAATCCTAAATGCTCCTTACTCTGCCATAACGCCGGTAATCCATCAGGACCCCAATGTTCCATATATTACCGATTCAGTAATATATCATGGATACCAATCCATGATAAACTTCCCAACCACCCAAATCCACTTGTTTCTAAGTTGGCTTCTCCTTTATTACTTAACAATTTTCTTGGGCATCTGAAAAAGATCTATTAATGGATAGATTCATAATGATGAGAGATAGTTGACCGTGGATAAATTATATTAGAAGAATGGTTGGGGGATGCGTTCAAAATATAACACAAGTAACTTGAAATAACTAATTTAATAGTGCCAACGTTTCGACTAGAATTTCAAACCTTCATCAGGGCTAAGAACAATGAACAAGATATCAACCAATGAATACAAAAAATAAAATATAAACAGAATGACATGAAGTACATAATTGTACAAAATGAAATTAAAGTGGAAAACAAAATGAATATATATGTAATTGAATAAGTTAGTAAAAATAACATAATTAAGGAAATAAAATACAAATTTGAAGTTATATAATGCAAGGGAATATTAATATTTTTGTTTTATTAATAATTTAAAAATTAAAATTAGTTTATCTCATTTTGCAAAATAATTTCTCCTCTATTCTGATCTGTGTATTTCATGACTTATCGGAATACGTTTTGTTCACTACTTAAGTACATTATATATATACTCTTGGAGCTGCAATCATATTTTACAATATTTGTATCTTGCACTCATTTAGCGCTGGTGATGCCCTGCAAGGTGGGGCAAAACGTTCGTTACTAATTATCTTTTTGAGCACCGTCCAAATCATCTCGCAATCAGTTCCATACAATTAACTAATAATCTCAGAATCTAAGTTATTATTTTTATATATAATTTAATTAATTAATATATTGGAATTTACAATATTTATGTCGTATTTCATAAATCAGTTTTGATACCATGTACATTAATTATTTTTAAGAGGTTGAATTCCAAATAAATACGTGAATTTTATTTTCAAAACCATTAAGCCTTCAAAGGATCGTTATATCGTACTTTAATATTACTCATTTTTATAAAAACCTTGTTCCATATACGCATACATATGCACATATTTATACACACACACTCAAGTATAATTATTGAGACCTTACAGTTATAAGGTGTCGGAGGGTGGGACAGTTTGTCTTCTTATCAACAAGCAGAGATAAGGAGACTCATGGCTGCCGTATCTCTTACCTCACAAACATTCCCCTCTCTACATCTGACATTTATCCTTTTATTGCTGTTGAGTATGTATAAGAGTATATACTTAAAAACATTTATAAATATGTATCCTAGTTTACATATATAATAATTAACATAAATTTATTTGCAGAGCTCTGATTGGTCGCTTTTACGAATCAAAACATAATAATGATAATGATAAATAATTATAACCTTATTAATATAATAGTTTTTATTTTATTTGTAGAATTTTAATGATGACGCCATTAACTTTTTCTTATCCCAAAATGTAAATATAAATGAAAGCTAAATAATCATATGGGTTAGTGATTTTTATGATGTTTACCAAATTGATTTCTTATTTCGTTAAGTATCATAAAACTACAACTTCTACGAAAATAAACGTTATAAACTACTTTATAGTATATTCAACAAGTTTTGATTTGAATGCTGGTAGGTATCTACACGTCTAATGGTTTCTGAGATATACCAAAATAATTTTAATAACTAATGATTTTTATTTATGAAATATTTCTTTTAAAAGCGTTATGTCAGGAACTGGAAGTACGTTAACAGCTCTATTAGAATTCATGTTTTAAAAATTTCACTGTACTTTAAATCATGTTCAATTAGGTTATCTTGTGTTGTAGGTAATTTCAAAGATTTTTTTTTAACGTTGTGAAACAGCTGCCGTTTTTGCAGTCATGATAGTTTCCCTGTAACATGACCTCACAAACATTCCCCTCTCTACTTCTGACATTTATCCTTTTATTGCTGTTGAGTATGTATTAAGAGTATATACTTAACAACATTTATAAGTATATATCCTAGTTTACATATATAATAAATTAACATAAATTTATTTGCAGAGCTCTGATTGGTCGCTTTTACGAATCAAAAAATAATAATGATAATGATAAATAATAATAACCTTATTAATATAACAGTCTTGATCTCACTGACAAACTCATTTCTTCATGGAGATTCGAAAAGGTGCTATAAAAGTTTTAAATGGATAATTTCGATTTTTTTGCACTGACTTTAATTAAATAAATTTAAGTATAACTCCCGAATTAATTGTTTAAATATCGTAAATTGAAATTATATGTTTTGTTATCTAATTATGGCTTGATATAGATTGGTTTGCAATTTTTTTCTAATCATTTGTTTAAAAAAATAAAATATCGAAAGTAAAAAGATGGTTTAAAAATTAATAAAATTTTAACAGAATAATGTTTTGAGCCACTATAATGCAGTAATATATAAAATACAATACAAACGAAAAAAGAATTAGACAAAATATATATATGATTACCTTAGTTCATATAATCAACTCGAGACATGGAGCAAGTGGGGAACGACGCATGCGCGGCGAGCACACGTGGTTACATCGTCTTGTTTACATCAAAATGGTGCCTTCTACCTTCTCAGCATTTACTGACCCCGCAATTTATCATTCACTGATACGCAATTGAATTTTAATTTAAAATTCTTTTTTTAGATTTAAATTTAATAAAATGATGGGTGATAGCGAATTAGAATCAAATTAATAATAATGATGGCCATTATGTTAGAATTTACAGTTATGTTTAATAACAGAATATTGTTGTTTTGTTTTGATAATGGCAAATCCCCCCCCCCCTCAAAAAAAGTTCAATTCTATTTTAACCTGGACGTATTCTACAGATAATACTGCAGACTGAGATTACATTTTCTACCTCTCTGTTTTATCCCAGAACTATTTATTATAGGCTAAGAGTCAGTGCAAAAAAAATCGAAATTATCTATTTAAAAATTATATAGCACCTTTTCGAATGTTCATGAAGAAATGAGTCAGTGAGATCATGACTGACAAACTCTCATTTCTAAACTAAAATGACTCCAAAAATAGCAGCTGTTTCACAACGCTAAAAAAAAAAATCTTTGAAATTACCTACAACACAAGAAAACCTAATTGTACATGATTTAAAGTACAGTGAAATTTCTAAAACATGAGCTCTAATAGAGCTCTTAACGTACTTCCAGTTCCTGACATAACGTTTTTAAAATAAATATTTCATAAATAAAAATCATTAGTTATTAAAATTATTTATATACCAGCACTCAAATCAAAACTTGTTGAATATACTATAAAGTAGTTTATAACGTTTATTTTCGTAGGAGTAGTAGTTTTATGATACTTAACGAAATAATAATTTAGTCAAATATTTCTTTTATATATTATTTTGATTACTTATTTACCTAAATTTCTTTCATTAATGAAAATTATTCAAAAATAATAACACTGCAAATCATTGGAGACGAATTTTTGCATGAGACAGAAACCTTAAATTATTGATTGTTAAAAGCAAATCTAATTTTTATAATAAATTGACAGATTTGGTAATAAACTTTTCAAAAAAAACTTTCCCTATTGTCAGAATCCAGTATGTACCAGACAAATAAACGAACAATTATTGTAAATAAATTTAAATAAACCAAAAATAAAGTCTAATCATAAATAAAAAAAAAAATTAATATAACCTTAAATATATTAACAACGCATTGATCAAATGCATTGAGGATATTAATAAATTGTTTAGATTAAATTGAGATATAAGCAAAATTCAGAGTAACTGTAAATTTAAAACAAACATGAAGTTATAGAAAATTTAATTTTACTTCATTATCATATAAAATAAATTTGTTCTTCCACATATAAATTATGGAAGTTTGGTGTTATTATGGGCTGTTATAGACCTAAAGGTGAGAGGCGTCTGAAGGCGAGAGGTTAGCCAGGTACCTGGTACAAGTAATGGTAAGGCGCCAGGTACAAGGTACCAATTAGTGAGGCTGTGTTACTGTAGCCAATACAATGAGCCACTCACCTCTTTAAAGTACGCTTTTAGGTTTAAGAGTCCTTCACCTCACCCTTGTGATCCCCTAAATTCCAAAAATCGTGAATTTTATTTTCTCCCATAAATAGCTACTTGAACTTTCATAAACATGAGTATGTTAATTATAGGGTAACCTTGAACTCTCATGAACTATTTAGGGAATATCGATTATTCTGTGGATCGAAACGAACATATATTAAAAAAATCCTTCCTACCTCACTATTACATTTATTTTTTACTTTTATTTTAACATTGTGATAGAGATAATGAAATATAAAAGTATACATTATAAAACAACCAATATATGATGATGTATTTAATATGGATAAATAGGACTATGGAACTGCTTCAATTATGGATCGTTCTGAAGATGGGAAAAGAGACCCGAAACGTCGGTAAAGAAATATTAAGTGTTAAATAGGGAAGTTATAGGAAGGATTTTTTCGCAATAAAACTTATATGAAATAAAAAAATAAAAATCCAATTGAAAACATTTTATAGAATATATTTCACAATGTACAAATAGGGGCCTACATTGTTTTACCCGGGAGAGGTGTAGTCTTGAGCATTTTTCTCATATTAAAAAATAATAATTATAATTATTTTATGAAGGCCAAACGAACCCGCCGGTGAAATGCCGATACTCGAGGACATTTTTATTATCAGATAATATGTGACTTAGTTGATAGTAAAAGGTTCAAAAGTCGAACTGTTCGAACAAAATATCGACTTACGTACTGTTACACAAATCGAGTTATTGAAAGACATCGATTCAAGAATAAAAGCACGAACTAAATAGAATTAAAAAAACCTAGCTGACCATCCATAAAGACCTAAATGTTCCTTATGTAACCGATCTAGCCCGAACCCGATATTATTCCTTCCATAATAAAACTCCCTAACCACCCAAACCCACTAGTTTCTAACCTTGCTTCCTCTTCCATTCCTTGCAATCCTCCGAGGCGCCTGAAAAGAAGGCGTCGTGACTGTATTGTATACTGTAAACTGTTTTTTGAGTTCTACTACTGGGTAGTTTCTCTACATCCTGTATCATATCATTATGATCAAATTTACTTGTTGTATTTTTTTTTTATACAGTTGTAAATATCAATAAATAAATAAAACCAAACAAAAAACCTATTTATTATATCTGTATCTAGAAGGAAAATTAAACTATGTGACATATCCTCCTGAAGATATAATAATTGCAATTATTTTTTTCTATAAAATCATGTAGTTAACTTCGCTTAACATTAGCATAGGAAATTGTCGTCTTTATAGTAATAAAAATTTATTGTAACTTTTTAGTTTATTGCTTTCTTTTACAGATTTTTGATGGAGAGATTGAGCACCTCTTTTTCTTGGTATTTCATATCGTTATAAACAGATCGATATCGTTACTAGTTATCGATATGTGGATGGAATCGAGTTTACGGCTGACTTGTGCCTCGTTGACCGCTTTCCCCGCGGCCAGGGCCCACAAAAGATTTATTGCCTCGAGAAGTCCAGAGTTTTTTTTTTTGTTTCTTTTTCTGTTTCTCTATTAGCTTTTTGTGGCGGAGGTTGTTAATGTAGTGCTGCGTGCCTCCGTCGTTCACTTCATCATCTCACAGGGAGCCTTTACCGCCCTTTGTAATTGGCTGTCGGCTCGAACCCGGGCAAGCGCTGCGGGGAACGCTGGCAATATGCGATCAATCCCATCTCGGTCGGTCATTTATTCTCAAGTTCTCACCTGTTTCTAGAAATCTCGAGCTACCTGGATCTTTAGGAAAAGAATGAAAAATAATTAATTTTTATTAATATATAAATTAACCTTTATATAATAACAAGATAACTATAAATTCTTTCTGGAAATTAACTTCAAGTCCTAAATTATGTTTTTTTTGTTACATTTTCCGGTTCTAGATAGGTTAATTTAAGACCTAAAACTTCAAAAGTTTTTCATGACTCGTTTTTATTTTGTTTTAATGTAAATTACGAGTTTATAAAAATTGTTAAGAACGTTTATTTATTTTTTATCAACACCTATAATTATGTTTTTTGATTAATTAATGAATGTAAGGTTTAGCGAAATCGAAGGTTGCCTTCCGGCTTTAAAACAATCCCTCAACCTACAAATCGGCTCACCTACATTAAAATCCAATTAACCTTTTTAGTAACATATTTATTAATAAGTCAAACGAATTTTCATGTACATTTCAAGCTGTCAATAACGAAGTGGGGGTTTCTGTCAGTGTGAGGTATCATTGTTCGAGTTTCCAGGGAAATAATATAGGTCAAATAATTATTTT
>NW_027115131.1:25925-27427 GCF_000696795.3 Halyomorpha halys
AAACACACGAAAGAACTGAGCTGTCACAACAAAAATGGCGGCGATCTCAACTGGTCTATTGTGTGACGTCATTCTCCATTTAACAGACCAAGTAACAGACTCTCAGCCATGTTAAATGTTATTTCGTTTTACCACGGTAAAAGAAGGCAATGAGTTTTTCCATTTAACACGCTTTAACATGTTAAACCAAAGATCATGAATACCCCTAATTCTACCACGACTGATACATGGCACGTGTAAATGGGTCATTATTCCAAATTTGTTTCTATTAGTAAAATATATATTGGCATTTAGCATAGCAAAGATATTATTCCTCTATATGGTTCCCATGAAGTTTCAACAACTCGTGAGATATCATCAGCTGACCTGGACTCAGTTCTGCTGAGTCTATATCGAAATCCTTTCAGACCGTGAGACAGTTAGGACCCACCAATATTTCAGAAGTTACGTCACTGGAGGCGCCGAAAAAAAAAATATGACAGCGGTGCTGCTCCACATCTCAAAGACACCGGCAGAAGACCTGGAATATTATTAAATAGATTTCGTTAATCAAAGCAAAAACACTCGAATTCTATATTTTAAATAAACTTGTGAAAAAAGAGGTTAAAATTTTTGGTTTTCAGAAACATTTTTTCAACTCAGGTCACCCCACAATGATCCTCGGATACCGTCATCGCTTTTGATTTTGAAGTTGGCAGGCGATTATAGGTTTCCTACCTCCAAAAATATAATGTGCAGTTATTGAACTTCCTCTAAATTTTAAAATATGCATTGGTTGAATACTAGGATTGTATTATTGAAACACATTAATAGGGGTATTCATGATCTATGTTAAAGCGTGTTAAATGGAAAAACTCGTGTTAAATCGAAAAAAATTGCCTTCTATTACCGTGGTAAAACGAAATAACATTTAACATGGCAAAACATTTTACATTTAACACAACATCATGAATACCCCTAATATATAAAAAAATTAATCAGTTGGTCAACTTTTGTTTTTCGTAATATGCCTCATAACTGAAAGAAGGTTTATTTTATATTTTTTTTTAAGATATTATAGTGTTGATTATTACTTTTATTTTTGGACTCCCTCTAAAAAGATTTTAATAAACCAATTTTTCAGTGTAGCCAATCTTCTTTTTGGCCTTATCTAACAAGTGCTAGTAATGAATCAGTCCTTCGATTTTAACGAAGGATCTTGCATGGCAAAACCGAAATTATTTTAACTTAGTCTAAGGTAAAACGTCTTCTTATCTCTCTTATAACATTGAGAGCTCTTCATTTCATATGTAACACTAACTGCTTTAGGATTTTGAAATCTTTATTTATTTTTTCAATGTTGACCCACTAAATTTCAAATGAAATCTATTGAACACCGTCCTAAATGGATTCGTGGGATCGAGGGGAAATATACAATTTTCAAGATTTTATGGAAGATTATTGATTGACCGTGTGTAAAGATGAAAGGAATATGGTCCGGGTGCGGTCAAGAAAAACTCAAA
>NW_027115131.1:27807-30102 GCF_000696795.3 Halyomorpha halys
TCAAAACTAAAATGAAAAGATTTTAGTTTTGACTGCCGTCAAAATAGCCCTGAAGAAGCCCTGCAACGTGGGGCGAAACGTTGGCTCATTAAATTAGTATATCTCTACTATTTGAGTTTCTCTTGACCGCACCCGGACCATATTCCTTTCATCTTCAAGATTTTATGTATTGAGAACAAATTCATTGTAGTAATATTTAAAAATTATTGGTAAAGATTGAATTTTAATTAAATACTGAAATGATTCCACATTTTAGAAAAAAGCACTATTTAAATTCTTACTAAAAATTTAAATTTTTTCCTAAACATTCAAAATAATTCACTTAAGCTTTAAATTTTGAGTGCTATAAGATATAGATAGATACATTATTTCACTTAGAAAAAAAAAATACTATTTTTAATTGTTGAAAATCACTATTATGACACTTTAGAATTACTGAGAATATGAGATATTGCGAATCCATTTGGTTGTCATGAAAGTTTTTTTTTTTGTTTTTGACATTATTAAAGAGCGTTACTCAAACAAGGAATTACATAAACATGACAAATATTTCAGAAAAAAAATTTAGAAAACATAATGATAAGAATTGCTCAAGATATACATTTCCTGTAAGAAGATGAATTGAGGTATTTTCCATCAAATGTAAATATATCTACTTTTGGAAAGTTATTATTAAAATATAATATTATATTATTATTTTTATGGCGCATATAATAAAGCGCATCTCAGCGTAGATAAATTAAATTTTTAATGGAAATATTGATTTGTTACTCCTATTTGGTAAAATTATTTTTTTTTTATTTATTTATTTAGTGTAATTTACAACTGTACAAAATAATACAATAAGTAAATATGTTGTATGTTTCATATACACTTGATAATCTTGGGAAGGAACCACCCGCCATTGGTGGTACTTCAAATATTAATTTAAATTAGAAGGTCCCGTGGCCATCTTCTTTTCAGACGCATCTGAGGATTATCAGGGATTGTTAAGGATGAAAGATTAAGAATTAATGGGTTAGGATGGTTAAGGAGTTTGGAATGAAAAGACGCCTATCTATTTTGGGCCAAATCTGCAACGAATGGGATGTTAAGGTCTTTGTGAATGAGTTTATTTGTAACGTAATAAGGGGCATCAAGGATTTTACGTAGGATTTTGGATTGTAAGGATTGGATGCGGGAGGAAATTTCATGGTTTGGTGGAGCCCCAGAGCTCAATTCCATTTGTCCAAATTCTTGGTAAAATAAAATGAAATAACAAATTATAAAAAAGAAATAAGTATATACATGAAAAACAAGTTAATAATTTAAAACAATAATATGGTATATATGTTTAAAATATTTATTTTTCAAGAATTAAAAAAAATGTTTTTCACACAAATCTAGAGGTCGTGTTAAAAACAGCATAAGTCGAAAATGAAGAAAAATATTTTAAAATTGTGATCTATATCAGTTTTATCACCCTTCCTACGTAGTTGGTTTAATTTGAAATGTGGAAAACGAATGTTTTGACGAATGTTTTGAAGTTTGTAAAACATTAAACCTGTGTCGGGCATTTCCTGACTTAAGATACATTTCTCGTCCTCCCTTAAAATATATGCATTTTTCAAAACGGTACAATAAAATATCGATAAAAGTGCAAATATCTTTTGCTAAGAAGACAATATGGCCGATATATTATTCAGAGAGGACGTGTACAGGCGTAGGCAATACAGAGGTGTGGCCATACCGCCCACTGCTCGGGTCTCTCTGGAAGGACTTCTCCATTCATACAGTTTTGATCCTCGACCTACTTCCAGCAATGTCCTTCTAGCAATGTCTCCGTTCGATGATCCGCTGGAAAACGTTGCGGGAGGCAAACATGAGAAAACTTTTATAAACTATCATTATATTTTGGAAAGACGTTAAAAAAAAAAAAAAAACTGAAGCGAAGTTGAATTTAACGGTTATCTGGTAGCACCTTCTTTATCAATATTTACTTTTAATTTTTTTTTTCATCATATAAATTTTATTTACCATCCACACACATACCGAAGGTGGAATCATTTACAATACAACAGTATAACAAAATTTAACGAAATTGTAAACACAGGATAGCAATCGGGAGATATTGGATAGTCTCGGATTTTTTCCGATTCCAACCTTTTCGTTACATTAGGGGTATTCATGATGTTGTGTTAAATGTTATATGTTTTACCATGTTAAATGTTATAACTATAGGATTGTGAGCAGCCCTATTTGAAGTCATGTTAAACGTTAAATGCATAAGAGTCCCTAGCGGATTTTCTCAGCAAC
>NW_027115131.1:34312-58068 GCF_000696795.3 Halyomorpha halys
TATATTATAAAAAATTGAAATGTTAATGAGGTACTTTTTTGTTATTAACAAAATCATGAATTTATTCTTAAAACAATGAACGATAAACTATTTAATCTATTTTAAAGTAATCGTTAACTTAAAATTAAAAAAGTATACATCTTAAATGTTTATACTTGAATAAAAAATCTTCGCAATAATATTAATGCTCTTAAATAACTTGGAGCTAGTTGAAATTCATAATTTACTAATAGTTTTTATAAGGTTATTACTTTCTCAGAATTTACAAAATGAAGTAAAAGTTTGGAAAAAACAAAAAAAAATAAGCATTTATAATGTAAAGTTATAATTAATATTTAGAAGGTTGAAGGTTACGTTACATTTGTGGCATGCCTCAATATGGACAAATCTAATAACCATTTCTGGCATTAATACTAATATTCAAAAATATTTTATAATTCTGACATTAATAGTCCTCAACGCCAAAAGTATTTGTTAAAAATAAAATGGCACCTTAGCGAAGGTTTAAGTGTTGGAAGAAACTGACAGATATCGACGCCTGGGGCCCGTGTGTGTCTTCGAAGCCACGAGCCCGCTTGAATAACGGTAAAGTTCATCAGGTTCCGAGTACCTCAGGAGTCATTGTGTCAGGTCTAGAAGAAGGAGGCTAAAGAAATCCTTGGAGTTTAGTTATTTACTAAAGTATAATGCCGAATCTAAACATGTCAGGTTCCATGAACATATTCTATAATTTTATTTTAGTTTATCATTAAGTTTGTGATTTTATTTTGGGAAAATGAAAGATATGTAAGGCCTACCAGCTTCTTCCTCTATTTCTTTCTGTATCTTTTCATCGTTTTTTCCTTGGCAACATCTGTTTTGACTAATTTTAATCAACAATTCATAATTCTATTTCCTCTCCAGGTTTGATTAGTTTTGAATTTTTATTCATTTGTACTGTTCTGTTATTTATTTATTTAAAAAACAATGTTTTATACGTATTCACTGTTTTATTAACATTAAACGGAATGTTTAAAATTGGTATATGTGCAATATTAACTATGAAAAATTGTATTACTATAAGGTGCAGTTCTCTTTCTAGAGACTTCATCTCTGAGCAGTGTTACAGAGGTTCATCAAATATAATAACGGTTTCTCCTTCAATCGCTGTCATAGTAATAAGATCGATAAGGCGCGACGGCTCACTGTCAAGCTGTATATTTAAGTAGCTTCACTGCTATTACGTTCACTGTCAACTATCACATAAGACATAGTGTGACAGTACTGCTACGATAGTAAATTTGTCAGAACGGCAATTATTGTCAATTTTACACATTATTTTTAAAATCTAAGTCAAATTACGAGGCATTATTTATTTTTGGCACTCCTCAAAATAGGATATAGTTGTAAATTGATACGTGAAGACGGAAACATGTTTAACTATCTATGTTTATTTGCGATGGAAATAGCGCACGGAACATCAGTTGACTTCCCCTTATCAGTACTGATAACGGAGAGTAAATATTGACTGACATAAGATTTGTACGCTTCAAAATGGCGGGTTATTTCTTCGGGCTACTGAACTTGCCAATGACCTCTAAGAGAGTAAAAAAAAAATAATTTTATCATTTTTATTTATCTGAGTATTACAGTCAAATTAATAAATAAATTCGATGTTTATTTAATATATCTTGTACATTTCATATTATTTGTTTTGCGTTTAATAAATAACAAGGATAAAAGGACTGATAAAATGAAGAAGGCATTAGTAATATTCTTTCTGTTTTATTATCACAATTGAGACTGTTTGGAGCCTTTTAATAAAGCGATTTTAAGATCTTAATACGCTGATTTCTTTTTTCTAAAAAAAAATATTAATAAAGCTACTTCAGTAGCAAGAGAAAAGGATTTTGAACGCCTGATAACATGACTGTATACCTCAATAAAGAACAACGTCTTCAGGATTTAGATAGTAATATAAAAAATAATCGATCTTAATTAAAAACTGTAGAATTTGGTGGGCTATAAAATACGAAATTGCGGAAGATGTACACGATTAACATTATTAAAAGGTGTTATAAAATGGTGTGATGTACTGCAGGTAGTACAATAGAATTGTCATTTACTATCGTGACAGTACTGTTGTTTTATCAAGGTTTCATTGATTGTTGGTAGCCTGAGACACCTTGGAAAAGAACTGTCACAACCTATAATAGGGGTATTCATGATGTTGTGTTCAATGTTTTACCATGTTAAATGTTATTTCGTTTTACCACGGCAAAAGAAGGCAATTTTTTTCGATTTAACACAAGTTTTTCCATTTAACACGCTTTAACATAGATCATGAATACCCCTATTGTTTAAATCGAAGGTTGACAAAAATCCGACATCCGCTGTAATATATAAGTGTGTAATAGCTGACGTTGGTTAATTTATTTATTTAAACATTTGGATCTGTGTCTAACGTAATAATTAGGTTTTGATGAACCATATGAAAATTTCTAAGTTTCTGGAAATTAACTTATGAAAAACGATTAGGTATTATAATAGATAACCATATTTCTTCCATATAAATTACTTGTAAAACGATGGTTCAGTACTAGACACACATCGAAGGATTACTAAGACCAAAGCGAGCGGCGTTGCCATACTAATAAGCACTCGAGTGTCTGTAGCCTCGCTAATAACATATTGGAGGCGTGCTTAGGAACTCCAAGAGATTCGAACGTCTCTTGCACAATCCGAAGAGAGAACACACCGGTTTGGCGAGAGAAAGTCTTCAGTTGTGGAGGGAGGAGATGAAGGATGAAAGATATTTGCATCTCCTTGGCTCTGGGATTGTGTCCCTTCCAGACCATCAGTCGCCGTTCCAGTGAATTTAAAGCAGATGTAGTGCACTCATATTGAAACTTATCAGTGGCGTAGTGAGAGCGGTAAAATTTCACAATAAATAACAATAATTTCTTTAAAAAAAAAACTTGAACAATTTCGTTTCATTTTTTTTTTATTTGTAACCTGTCCTATGTGCGATAAATATGATTGTCCTTGTCAAATGTTCTTTTGAATTACTTTATATTTTAAATTAAAGGGGTGGCAAATTTATATTCCTCCGCACCGGCCACTGATACATTCAATTTTTCGGAAAATCTATATACATAAATTATATATGAGTATCCGAGAAGAAAGGTTGCAAGTGATAATATCACTAAAAAATTTTTTTATTTTCAACTTGCTCTTGAACCAAATTTTACGCTTCATTATGGACGAAGTTGTAAAATTACAGAGGAAATATTTGAAATGATAATTTTGGCTGAATCATACCAAAAATAAATCACGAACATATTTTTTTTTCTAAATCCATGATATATAATTCTGGTTTTGTAACATTCAAATCAATAAAATATTTCACAACATCTGGGTTACTCAGACTGAATTTATAGCTATAAATACGTTTTATTATCATTAAATACAGAAAATTTATACCTTATTAATGCTCTAAGAAAGTGAATTTCTTGGATATTTTCCATGATCTTTATAACTCCTGTAGTGTTTTGGTATCGTTAGAAAGATGGGTATTCTCTTATTCGGATGGTAACAACAAAGTAGGACCGTCCGTAGCTCAGGTGGTTTGGCGCAGGTCTATCAATCAGATCTGCGGGCGGTGCCGGTTCGAATCCGGCCTTGGGCATTGACTCCTCACCATGGTTGAATAGGTTGGTCACCTGAAGATAACCCCTCCCCCCCCCCGCGTGCCGTATGCAGTATTGGACTCCATTGAGAGTCTTAGCCGACGAAGGGGGGGAGGGAGGGAAGTATGAATTTGCCTTGAAGATTTAAGGACAATTAAAAGGAACTTAACTATATTACAGCAATTATAAATAATTTTTTTATACCACGATGTTACATAATTGCATATTGATTTAAAATTTCTTTCTTTGATTTTCTCAATCAGACAGTAAAGAATTAAGTAATGTATAGGTGCATTAAAAAAATAATAATAAAAAATCAAATTTTGTATTTTAAATAAAACAATTTGTTATACTAAACAGGTAAAGATACTATAAATTTAATGAAAAACTGTTTGGATCTATATTGTTTTTTTGTACAATCTTTTAAAATACTTTATATTTTCAGTTTATTCTTAAAAATATGAACCATGAAACTTCCAAAGGATGAAATTTTTAAACAAATTTACTGCATTGCAGGAACGTTTTACTTTTTGTTAAAATTAAAAAAAAAAAAAAAAAAAAAAAAAAAAAAAAAATGCATAGTTGAGATCCAAAGATCATCCGAGGGTGACTGATCAAAATTCTTGTAAAAAAAAAAAGTCTGTAAAAAACCTTGACCGTGGATTGATTCTTACTTAGTATTTTACATAGAATCAAACTCCAAATTTCTCTGAAACTACCATGCCCCATTCCGTTGGTTTCCTATTAGCAAATCTTGGCTATTTATGAAGATTGTGGAAAAACATAAAGTATTATGGAATCACTTTATCAAAATCTTAAAAAATAAACTAATAAAATATGTGTATACTTATAATGATTTTATTCAAAATAAAAACCAAAAATGAATTCAGTAGGGCAGGTTTTTTTTTTGTATACACCAGGCTTTCATAACTGACAGTATAAATATAGGCGGAGGTTTCCAAATAACATAAGTAAAGGTTAGAAGTTTTCGAAAATACAACGTTGTGTAACATCTGAAGAACAACTCGTACACGAAGATCCTGTTTAATCCACTCGGCGTTACACGCGTCTTCAACGGTACTCCATACATATTTATTTATGCATATCATTTCCTCAGTTAGCATTTGTATAAACTCTACTTAATTGGGTGTTAACTTGTTTACTGTTAATGCGATTAATTAAGTATACGTTTAAATATTTATAAAATACAAATGCTTTATCTCCTGAGAAGGGGCAAGAAGTAATAGAAATAAAAAAATGGACGAAATAGGTTAATTATTTTCACAAAAATACATATTTTTAAGAAACCTTTATTGTTTATTAGAAAGCAATTTAATGAACTATCTAGAAAGGATGGTACAAATAGCAAATATTTTACTTCGTGTATATTTTTTATATGTACAGAAAATATACAATTTACGTTCTTATGAATAATATATCTTTCATGATTATTACTAATGGAATTTTAAATTATAAGTGAAATACATCTGACAAACGTTTTTGCTCTTGAACATAACGGATCATATAATTTTTTTTTTTTAATTATTTATTTATTGTTATTTACTACTTTATAAAATATATCCAAGTAAATCTCCTGTAGGTGACATAGTGACATTATACAAACATGTGGAGAATCTACCCATCTTCTTTTCAGACGCCTAGGAGGATTATTAGGTAAAGAAGGAGAAGCCAGGTTAGAAACAAGTGGATTTGGGTGGTTGGGAAGTTTATCATGGAAGGAATAGTATCTGGTTCTGGCCAAATCGGCAACATTTGGGACATTGAGGTCCTGATGGATGACTGTGATAAAGAAAGGAGCATTAAGGATTTTGGACTGTAAGGATTGGATTTTGATTTCGCTAGGAATTTGATGGTTTAGTGGATATATATATATTGAAAAAAGCAAACGATATATTTTTATTTGAAATTGAACCAACTCATATAAGGAATAATTTATGTAATCAATTTATATGTTTGATCCGTTACTTAGGACTACATCTCGACAAATAACTGACATGGAATCCTCACACAAGACTGAAGAGACAGGAAACTGCTCGTCGATTTCGACTATTACGACATTTACTAGACAAACGGTCTAAATTGCCAATCCGTTACAAAAGACTGATCTACATGACTATTATAAGGTCTATCTGGACATACGGAGTTGAGCTTAGGGGCTCCACTAAACCTTCAAATTCCTCCAGAATCCAATCCTTACAGTCTAAAATCCTTGATGCTCCTTTCTTTGTCACACATAAAGTCATCCATCAGGACCTCAATATTCCATATGTTGCCGATTTGGCCAGAACCAGATACCGTTCCTTCCATAATAAACTTCTCAACCACCCAAATCCACTTGTTTCTAACCTGGCTTCTCCTTCATTACCTAATAATCCTCCTAGGCGTCTGAAAAGAAGATGGGTAGATTCTCCACATGTTTGTATTATTTCACTATGTCACCTACAGGAGATTTACTTGGATATATTTAATACAGTAGTAAATAACAATAAATAAATTATTTAAAAAAAAAATTTATATGTTCCGTTATATATATATTTTTTTTTTTTCAGATATTTTTAGAATAATTCAGAGCAAAAAGGTATAAGGTACAGTTCAATTTTATTTCGTAGGATAAATAAATAATTTAATGATTATTAGTTGACAATAAATAAATAAATATAGTAAATTAAAAAAATAATAAACTTAAACTTTAACAGTAATATAATGAACTTTTTTTTTCGTACCCTTTATTATAATAGAATTAGTACTTCGTATATCTATAATACATGAAATGTATTATATATACTTTACTGAGTCTTCCCCCTTTGATTGACTTGTGGCATTATAAGGTGTTGATATCAGTCTAGCTATAGTCCAAGGCTTACGCCATGGAATTAGCCTTAGGCTTGAGTATATAATCAAATTAATATAATATAATCAACTTTTTTTTTTCTTATCCTTGGTCTATATATAATGAACAATTTATAGGAAAGAGTTAAAATATATGATGCATGATGTATTCTACGTGACATTCTCGTACTGTTGCATTCTAGCGATTCCGTTCCTTTAGTATTTTTAATCAATCTTCTATAAAATCTCTCATATTTAGAAACTTCGAACATATTTTGGTTAAATATAAAATAAAATAAAATCGACATAATTTAGAATCACAAATTACATAGGCGTGAGCTGGACCAAAAGTTACAAAGGGTTTATTTACTCTTTTCAACCAAGACCAATTCCTTATGTGAACATACTATAGTTAACGCTTAAATTTTTATTTAACTAGTATATATAATTCTAAAGTCTTTAAACAGAAATATTTTCTTGCATAAGGATGGATGACTGTAAGAGTATTGTTACCCAGAAGGAGGTTACACACAACAAACCCACGCGGAGATCTTACGCTACAAACCCTACCTACGCCAAATCCCACCGAACTCCATATATAGTGCTACCAGCTGGTCGTCTAGTTCCTCTTCTTCTTCGTTCTAACCACTCTTCTAAGGAAGACCCATAGTGTAAAGTCCTATATCATATATCACCATATTTAGACTATGATATAATAAAGAAATTAGCAAAGGTTTATCCTTCTCTTGCCAGAAACATTTTTTTTAATATATGGATTATCATTTCTATAGCATGAAATATTATTTCAAAAACGAAACTGTTCTTCGAATCAATTTATAGCTATAAAATTTGTGTAACATTATAGTCGTTCATTTGAAAAATTAGGATGTATTTGCGCAATATGGGTTCAGAAATAAAAAAGCAAAATGGTGTTTGAAGAAAGTTATTTCTACAACCGAGAAAAAAAATTAAAAATATTTTTTTCAAATAACTTCAAAACTACACATCTCTAGAAACACTATAGCCATTAACTTAGGTGATTTGATTCTGTTTATAAAAAAAAGAAAAATAGTGTAAATCTAGCTAGGATTGACAAATATTGAAACCCGTTGTTATATATTTTTTTCTTTGGTTCTAATTTTTTTTTATTAAACTGCATAAGTTTTGTGATATCATCAAACCATATTATTTAATCCATATTTTCAAATGACACTTATACATATTATCACGTATCCACTGGTTTTTCATTACGTCTTAGAGCCCTACACTATTGTTTTTTTAGGTGTTCTCTCGTTTAAACGATTTGTATCTTTCATCAACTTTCATAATCCCATAATTCCTACCTTATTAAAAGACATTGATCAATAAAAGAGACAGTTCATTAAATTAACATAGATTTCCCTCAATTAAATTTCGGAATTTTCATGAATATTTTCTTCTGTATTCGAATCCGTTGTAAATATTTTTGGTCCTTTTACATAAATATTAGGGGTATTCGTGTTCTTTAGTTTAACATGTTAAATGGAGAAATATTTTCTTTATTCACCATGTTAATACGATATTACAAATTACATGGGTGAGAGTCTATTAAAGGGAAAATGACGTCACCGTTCTGTTTGTTGTGTTAGGTTACTTGCTCGTGGTTTGTGTTTGAATTGTGTATTAATATTGCTTTGAATGTTTTTAAAATCTAGTAAAGCAATGGATAACAATTAAAATATAATGACAGTTGTCAATTAGCTCACCTTGATTTTCTTCTTCACAAGTCAGAAGATCAACAAGGCACAACTTCCACTTTAAGCATGTTGTAATAAATTATTTTAATCAAAACTTAGAAGTAAATAATAACATGAAGTTTTGGAAAGAAAGGTTATAAAGCAAGTTGCTCAAAAAATCCGGTAGGAGCTCAACATTTTACATTTAACACAATAACGTAAATACCCCTATTATTTCGTTAGACCATAATATTTTTAACATTCTATTTGGTATAGAATAATTATTACAGGATTTCTTAAGTATTTTATAAAGAGCAGAATTTTGTTAGACATATCTGAAGATCCCACACGCTTGCCTCAGAGTATTACTTTGATGGATGCCAAGAGCTATCTCCGTGTGTAGGACGGTACAATAGTGAAAGTATCATCTCATCTCATTACAGTCTTGTAAAAGTAGTCAAACTCCATTTATTTATAATGGAAAATCGTTGTTGATCAGAAAATTAAATCGATATCTTGTTATATATTGTATGTTATAACCCTAACTTCTAGTCCGCCTTATATTTTCTTTTATTAATTGATAATACAAAGTCATTGTAACGGAATGATGTTACTGTCCATAACCTAATAATAACTGCATCTATTCGTTTTTCTTTCGATAAACTTTTAAAGAAAACTAGAATCGATATTGAGTGTTGGTTGGTAAGGGAATGAAAATGAACTTAGGATATAAACAGCTGAGCAAACTGTAAACAACAGTGTTGCCATCTGCATTGGGAATGTAAAACAAATTCACGTTTTAGTCGGATGTTACAAGTTCACTTGTCTATGTCACATATACTATAACATATTTAATATTTTGGGTTACAATTCAAAAAGAAAAAAATATATATAAAGCAGATATGTTTTTACGATATTAATGTTTAAAAAATTGCAAGTCATAGCCTTTGTTTGTTTCTGTATGATAGTGTCAGTTGTCGCAGTCATTACAAACGTTTATACTTAAACATATGCTTTCGTGGTAGTACTGTCGCACTTTATCATTGTCTCGATAGTTGGCAATATCAAATATTTATAGTGCATGGACGGTGTATATAAATATACTATATATATTGTATCCCTTAAATTGGAGATTTATTTTTTGTTGTACTAATTACTTCATCCGTAGTGTTATTTGTTAATTCACTATTGGTAATAAACTTTGAATATATTTTTTTCAGTTCAGTTACCACTTACTTTCTGTATAATGTTGCCCTTACATAGTTTTTTATTGTATTTAACTTGTAAACAAGGAATGTCTTGCTTCACACAATCTTGTGATGTTATGACAGAAATGTGCATTAACAAACTTTTCTGATGATAACTCGTTTAATTTTTAATTAATTTTGTTTGAATATTTACAATCGATCAGTTGTATAATCGATCATTGATATAAAGAGTAAGAATAGAGCCGCTAAGTTATCCTTGACAAGACTAAAAGAGGAACCGTGGCCTCTACCGCCTCTTCCTTCTATTTAGATGGCTGTGAAGCACTTAAGTTCCCTTTCACAAATTTCAAAATTATACCATCTGGAGAATCCGTAATTTAGTATTTGAGAAAATAATTATTCTAATGTTGCTGTCTATAAACAGCCTCCTTGAAACGAACAACAAAATATTAAAAAATACAATTTAATACCAAAAACTCTAGTGAAGGTGGTGATGGAACCCCATTTTTTTTTGTAGAAAGATATTCTGTTTGGTAGTCGATAAAGGTCAAAATAGTTGAAGACAACTATTTACTGTTAACCTACGTTTCGACCCACTTTGTATAGCTTCGTCAGGGCTTAATGAAAAACAAGATACAAACATTGTGATTATTGAGAAAAAAATATAATAAATATACTGAGAAAATATGTAAAAAATTGTTTAGTTTACAAAATATATAGACGAAATAATAATAATTAAAGGAACTATACATAAAGGTGGTCTAGAGGTAACTGGTTACCAATACTAATATCTGTATAAGTGACTGCATTAACAAGCTTGCCTTTGCTACGATACAGAACTAGTTGACAAACGAAGACAATAGTGGAGCATGTGTTTGTGCTGGCTTGGGAATGATAATGTGTTTTGTGAATCGTTAGGCGAATCACGTCCTCGCCCAGCTGATCCTCCTGGTCACGTGGTTGATAAACCTCTCAATAGCGATTATTATTCTATTTTTTCATAAGTAGTGTTCTTGAAGTAGATAAATCCCGATAAAGGGTTTATCGTTTATAGTTGCCCATGCTCAGTGGAGAAGGGGGTAAGTTAAAGGAAAATAAATATAATCGCAAAAGGAAAAAAAAGATAAAACAATAAGGAATTAAATTACTCCTTAGGCGCCAAGTTATTTTTTCTGGGAAATAACGAAAACCCCGAAACATTATGCCCACAATATAACTAAAATATACTCCTATATAAACAGTTGTTGAATTATGACCACTGGCGAATACCTTTATTTGTAGATAACAGAAAACCTAGGGGGTGTTACCTACCACCTGTTGAATTATCGTAATATTCCGTGAACAACAACAAAAAAAAACATAAGTAAATTATCAAGTTGAAAGCAGAGAAGGAATAGCAGAACTATATGTACAAAAGTCTAATAATAATCATAAGAAATATATATACACAGAATGAAATAGAAAAAAAAAAAGAATTCTTATCAATTAATAAAACAATTAAAACTTATAGGTTAACTTAACCTTAACTTAATTGCTTAACCTTAATAACTATATTTACATTATTATTCTCTTATCCAGGACATGCTGAAGAAACGTCACTGCACTATATCCCCACTTCTAGTGTTAATGACCGTCCGTTGAAGTAGAACACCATAATTTTGAAAAACAAAACATACAAGATGACATTTCTCATATGGTGATATTCCAGTTCAAACAGTACAGACAGAGGGCCTTTAAACTATTACCACTTCACATTGAACAATCGTAACGTGTTCCAAAATCAAGACTGTCGCCTTCACAAAAAACAAAACCCACTCGTTTAAAACATATCGCTCGTGTTTTGTTTTCACCATGACAACCATAACAGGGTGTTGATGGCGAGTATTCGAAATGGATAGCCTTATATATATCTTGGACCCAAAAACATGATCAATCATTAGACGTGGGAATGGTTCTTTCCGTATAATTGATTAAATGTTTTTTTAAATATCGTATTTTTTTTCGTTCCAGTTCGTTCTGCTTTAAATCGAGCTTCGATTAGATTTATTCAAGAATATAAGTGCTATCCACTTATTTCAGAGAAATTAATAAGAATTCTAAGTTGGTTTTATTGCAAAGGATTTAATATCAATGTTCTTCTAAAGCTGTAGTAAAAGGAATTTTTAATAGGTGCCTTATAAAAAAAAAGAACGTAGTTCTTCTAATAAAAGTTATTTGTTCATTATAAAGCATATATGTAGCTATTGTAGTCATGATATCTCTTTAATAATTAAGTACATATTATATGATGAATATTAAAATACGTGACTCCATATTTATTTATACTTGCAAATATAACGATAAAAAGTAATATTTACTTTAAGGAAATTTTTTTTGTATTTAATTAAAGATTGAATAGTTATGAAATTTATAATTAATTTTGACGAGTTCGTTAAAATAATAATTGCAAATATAAAAATTGGTTTTCTGAAAAAAGAAAGAAAAAAAACAGTACTTAAAACTGATGATATTTTCATCCATTAAATTTATTATGGCTATTGTCTTCAAATGTTTTATCTTATTGCAACAAGACATTAAATTGTCATTCGGCACGTGTACATGAGTCACTGGAATACACATCTTTTGATTTATTATTATTTTAAATTAAAATCATGCAATAAAATTAATCTGATTTTAATTAAATAATTGTGTTGAATTCAATTTTTGTTTTTGTTTTAAGTTTTGGAATCATATTCACAAATAATTGTCTGTTCCCTTTAGGATGTAATTTTAAGATAAGTTATAAACTTAAAGAAAAGATGCCTGGATGCCACTGTAATGGTGTAAACACTTGCTTTGGCAGTTGCTATTGTTGCATTGCTGTCTTACTTCCAACTTGATGCACAGCTCCTGTCATATTTATTTGGCTTGTTAGTGATCTCTTTTACGATGTAATTGTTTGAGACAACATTGTCCTTATATATTGTTTAGTTCCGACTATTTTTGTAGTTTTAATTGATTCTATGCAATGTTTCTAGTTTACATTTCACTTCCATCTTGACAAGAGACTTGGGATCTACACAAAGATTGAAACGACAAGAAACTGCTCGTAGATTCCGATTGCTACAACACTTACTTGACAAACGCTCTAAACTTCCCATTCACTACAAAAAATTAGTATACACTACGATAATCAGACCAATTTGGACATATGGAATTGAGCTCTGGGGCTCCACCAAACCATCAAATTCTTCCCGCATCCAATCGTTACAATCCAAAATCCTACGTAAAATCCTTGATGCTCCTTATTACGTCACAAATAAACTCATTCATAAAGACCTTAACATCCCATCCGTTGCAGATTTGACCCAAACCAGATATGCGTC
The DNA here is from genome assembly GCF_000696795.3 of Halyomorpha halys. Taxonomy (NCBI): domain Eukaryota; kingdom Metazoa; phylum Arthropoda; class Insecta; order Hemiptera; family Pentatomidae; genus Halyomorpha; species Halyomorpha halys. The sequence goes on from NW_027115131.1 coordinate 47,119, forward strand.
TTTTTATTCCAAACTCCTTAACCATCCTAACCCATTAATTCTTAATGTTTCATCCTTAACAATTCCTGATAATCCTCCGAGGCGTCTGAAAAGAACATGGCCACGGGACCTTCTAATTTTAATTAATGTTTGAAGTACCACCAATGGGTGGTTCCTTCCCAAGATTTTCAAGTGTATATGAAACATACTACATATTTACCCATTTCACTTAATATTCTGTACTGCATCCATTGTTCTGTCACAAGGTTTAGGTTATATTTCATTGTCATCTAGTGCACAGGAGTTTTATCTCGGTTTCTTGTGCTATCTCTTGTTGTTGACAGAACTATCACGACAGAAAACTGTCGGAGTGTAAATTGACTATTAGTAAAATTCTACCGCCTTCGTATATATATATATTCTTGTAACGACTGTTTTGATACTCCAAAGACATAGAAGTGGGAAAGAGGCGAGGCGAGGTCTTTAGAGAAAGATGCAAATAACCTTGAGTCAGAACCGGAACTGTCCATTGCATAATATGTCAATACGTTTAACTACCTCTTCAAGATATCTGTCTTCGTGGTTGAAAGATTGCCAATCACGGCTTTGCTGGGAAAGGATTGGCCAGGAGTCTTTAGATGAGTTGGGAACAAGACAGTATTTGGAATATTTTCTTGGGGGAAAGGTGGCGAAAGGTTGTTTAAATGATATTTCATAACAGAGATTGTCTAGTCTAAAGAAAGAAACAACCAAAAGCCTTTAGGAAATGATAAAAAAGTAAATAGCAAACATAGAGATGAATATTGTAAATATGAACATAGTGATGGGAGGTCTTCGTGCAAACAGTGCGTTCTTTAGGAAAATTTTCAGTCGGTTTTTTTTTAACTTGACTCAGCGTGTACAACAACACTAATGGGGTAAATACGCCTTGTTTACGAAAATATGAGAAAACAAATCAACAGATTTACTGTGTTTTAAAACATCATAATATATTGAATATTGACTATTTGTCAACTTCGTCGTTCTTGAATGATCAATGAGAATGTTTTCTATTGAAGTATTAATACAAAATTATAACAGTTATTCTCAAATTACATATTCATTAAATAAAAAGAGTAATTTTCAAAAAATGGGCTAGCTTGGAATTATAATAACATTGTACGTTTTATAATGTCAGTTCTACAACACACTCAGCAGAAGTATGGCATTTGATTGTAAGATAGCATGTGGTTCGTTCACTATCGCTTCGTTGAAGACTAACGGTAATACAGGGAACAACAAACTCTACATTCCTCCCCTGTCCTACAAACTTGAACAAATTTATTCAGTTCTGTAGCTCCATTGTTTACTGATATCCTTTTTTACTCTGTATATAGAATGTTATCAACTCTACTTACGGACTTTTTAATGAATTGCCTTTGTTACTTCTTTAACTATATATAATTATGCCTGATAGTGGCGAGATTCATTTTTTTTTTTAAATACTTTATTAGTATTGTTTTTATGTTTTCAAAATTTTTTTTCTACAATATCTAAGCATTAGGAAAATTTCCTAATATGTTCTATTCCTTATTAGGAACATTTAGTATTTTATATTCGAACATATTTATGAATATTTCGCACTTTTTGTTTCGTGCAAGTTACTTAGTACTTTTTATTTAGTCCAAAAAAAAAGAGTTTCTGTAAATTAGAAAAAAATCAATGATGAATAGAATTACAACACAGATAGTTCTGAGTTATTTGTCGAGAAACCTAGGCCACAAACATGAACTGTTATGAGAGTTTTTGAGTACAATTCCTGTAATTTTATTGCTTGCAAGTGATATAAATAAGGTCTGTGAATGTTGAAAAATCTTTCGGTTGATCGGTTTTGTGGCGCATTCGTTGACGAAATGTGAAATTAAAAAAAAAAATTAATGTCTTTTTTTATTTTATTGGTGAAAAAGATAAGAATGGTGCGTTAAAACAAACAACCTCAACAATTAAATGCAGTTTTCTTATTTAAAACCTTTTTTATATTTTAAAACCTACTTACAACAAATTAAAAAGTTTTATATAGTATTATGTCTATATTCTGGCTTTTTTTAGCTGCATTGTTTAAAGAAATTATTCCCATGTTTACATTACATTTTTTGTAAAAAGAATATTTTGGAATTTTTTTATTAACGATAAATGCCATCTGTAATCATAATCGATCTGGCATTTGAGGATCGATTACAATTTCGGACTTTTACTTAGAAAAAAATCTATGCAGTTTTTATTTATTAATTTCCAAGAATCTGATGCCTAAATTGACTCTTTCCTTATCTTGAGTTCTGTTTCATTTTATTTTTATCAACTTGTGCTACCAGGATTAACTTGGTTGTAGTACCGTAACTGTATACATAAGTCACGTATAGTCCTATGACAATTAAACTGTCGCAATTTCCTTGTACCCCTATCTCTCTTCACCTCTAATATATGTCCCGGCGATATATGCTTTATCCGTTCCATGTATAACACTGTAATAGGACCGTAAATGGATACATTAAGATATTAGGTTCTGAGTTTTAATAATGTCGTACAACAATTTTTCAAGTTTAAGCTCTATGTTTATTTTTTGGAGAAGTGTTTCTCAAATGACTGAATCAATTGTAAACAATAAGGAAATCTGGATTCTCACACTACCAAGTATTATGAGAACTACATCGAATGCTTTGTCCGAACTTAAGCTTCGAAGACGCGCCAACCTTCACCCACATCCTCCCATCTACTTCTCGGGTTCTGGAGCCCAAAGATGAAAACTCTTCCGGAACACGAGGACCAGAAGTGAGCTATGGAGAGGGTAGATCCGGCAACAGGGTGGAGTGGTGGGGGGCAGGTGCTCGTTACGTCAGGCTGTTGTCAGTCCATCTCCTTCTACCTCTATGGCCGCCTCTCGCGGGTCAACAACTTCATATCTCTTCTCTCTAGGAGATCCTCTATGGCTCTCTTATAGTCCACGTCTTCGGTGTGGGGAGTATAAGTAACTCCTCAGGATAGTTTTCTATCTTAACAAAATTGTTTAACTCGTACATTATTATTGTTTGTTCCTCCAACGCGTTGCCCCTTACGTAATAAGCTACTAAATAAATATTCCGTACTAATAAAATTTCACGGTCTTCGGTTTAGTGACTCCTAAGATGCTTGTTAACAAGAATATATTTTGAAATAATATATTATATTTTACCTAACTCACATACTCTTCGAATAAGACCTAACTTACGCAACTTTTACGCCCTTATACATAGATTATAATAGAAAATAATTAATTTCTAGGACTTGGTCGCTTCAGAATAACAGTTGTGTATTATAATATATAAAAGAATTGAGTGTAGTACATAAATGATAGAAGATCATTTTCTAAAAACAAATTTTAATATAAAAAAAAACAAACAAGCCATAAAACAATTTTTCCCAATATTTCAGTATCTAATGACAATTACAGATTTATTTTAACATTAAATGTTTTTTTTCTTGTTTTTTTTTAAGGAAACACATTTTTTATGTATATATTTTTTCCTAACTGATATTAGGAATTTTAAAAAATAAGTATTTAATCAGACATTTTCTTAAAAGGGCCAACTAAAACCCTTTTCGTATAGTATTTCCCCCCTATTTATTCATGTACAAATGTTCATAAATAAATATTTAATTTTAGAAATTGGAAAATTATAATTTCATCATTAATTTTTTTCCTCCAAAGAAATTAATTATACATAATTTTCCATATTTTTAATATAATTTTACGTAATTCTAATATAGAATATTAGTAGTATGAGAGTATTTAAGAATGTGCCTAATAATATGGAAGGCTATAAAATAGGCATTTGACCATTTTCACTGGTATTAAAATGTACGATTTTCTGTAAACAATACATTTTAAAAATAAAATAAAATAATAAGTTGAATTGTAAATAATTTTCTCATGTTTAATTTAATATATGATCACCTTTTGTGAAATTTATAAACCAAAAATTGATAATTTCTCAGACTTAATTCACTGGAGTATGCATATGCTAGGTCAACATTTTAAAACGAAATAAATATCTTTTAATGTATCAGCTTGCTATTAGGTAAAATTCAAATGTTAAAAAAAAAAAAAATATGCGTTTTTATTTATTTTATTTTTTTTAATTATTTCTATATTTTTTTTTATTTTTGTATTATTTATTTATTTAATTATTTTATTTTATTCTATTTTTTATTTTATTTTTTTACTTTTATCATCCCATAGGCGTTGATGACCAGAGGGTTTTACGCGTTTAAGCAAAAAATCAACAACAACAAAAAAACATATTTGTATTTATTACGGCCGTATTTTTGCTTATGTTAATTTTTCCTTTTGATAGTCATTCCTTAAATTTGAATACCAATTATCTTCTAATTAGTGTTTCTTTGTTTGTTTTATACTTATTCTTATGATAGTTTAAATTGTCTTACAATGGGGTAATGTATAATTAGACGATACAAACAAAAGCCAAGCGTAAACATGACCAATGGCAGTGATGAAGACACAGACACGACAGATAAGGCAGTAGCTCATCTGTTTGTTGTGTTAAATAGTTTACAGTCTCTTATGGAAATGGAGTCCACCTTAAGGAGAGATCTGGACTAGAGGGGCACAATAGTGGTCCAGGATAATGGAGTCGGGGCTCTGAGAAGAAAGAGGAAAAGGAGGATCTTGATAAAGGAGTTGAGAACAAAGAAGATAACACGGGACCATAAATCATTCCCAGAGGTACTCCTCGTCCTAATCTGTCACCCCCCTCCTTCTCTCTTATTAGTTTGTGCTCGTATGCTATACAAGTTCTAGTTAGTTTGTTCGGTTTTGTGACATTGTTATAGTTTGTATTTATTTAATACATTATAAAAATATATATATTCAAATAAATTTCTTACACGTCAATTATAACTTTAAAATATATATATTTTATCTATCTGGACATACGGAGTTGAGCTTTGGGGCTCCACTAAACCATCAAATTCCTCCAGAATCCAATCCTTACACTCCAAAATCCTTCGTAAAATCCTTAATGCTCCTTACTGTCACAAATCAAGTCATCCATCAGGACCTCAATATTCCATATGTTGCCGATTTGGCCAGAACCAGATACTGTTCCTTCCATAATAAACTTCTCAACCACCCAAATCCACTTGTTTCTAAACTGGCTTCCCCTTCATTACCTAATAATCCTAGGCGTCTGAAAAGAATATGGCCTCTAGATCTTCTCTAGAAATGTTATCGGAGTTCTATCAGTGGGTAGATTCTCCACATGTTTTTATCATGTTACTATGTCACCTACAGCAAATTTACTTGTTGTATATATGTGTATACAGTTGTAAATATCAATAAATAAATTATTAAAAAAAAAAAAAATATATATATATATATATAAACTATTTTTAGAAAATTACAATAAGTTTTGAGGTATATTCGCTTATTATTTTTCGAAAGAAATTCAGCCGTGTCATATTTATAAAAAATATAATAACATTAAAATTTATAAAAAATAATTATTTATTGCAACATTCTAGGAAAACAAACACTCTTAAAACTTCATACATCTTTTATTTATGATTTGAAATAAGTTTTAGATCTCATATTTTTTATTGATATTCTGATTGCCAATAAAATTTCTTCAGTCGTATTATTAAATATCATCACCGTAGTATTCGATATAGCTATTTACATTGACAGACAAGTGACTAGAATCCTCACACTAAACTGAAAAGACATAAAACTGCACGTCGATTCTGACTATTATAGCACTTACTATATGGACTATACGGACCTATATGGTGTACGGAGTTGAGCTTTGGGGCCTTTGTAAAATCCTCAATGCTCCTTACTTTGTCACAAATAAAATTATAAATAAATAACTTAATGTTCCATATATAACCGAACAATAGGTCTAGCCTAAACCAGGTATCAATCCTTCCATTATAAACTCCCTGACTACCCAAATCCTCTAGTTTCTTACCTCGCTTCCTCTTCCATTCCTGACCATCCTACGAGACGCCTGAAAAGAAGATTGAGACCTAACGTAAAAATATTAGAGTGCTACCAACGGGTAGTTTCTCTACACGCCTGTATCACACCATTCTTATCTTACATTAAATTTATTAGATGTATTTTTATGTAAATACAGTTTTAAATGACAATAATGTCCATTTCTGTTAATTACGGATCAATATTGCCCAAAATCTTTATTGTTGCATATCGCATTTAGTGTGAGACTTCCATATTAATTGTATTATTTTCTTGTTTATAATGTAGTTTCTGTATTAATTTTTAATATCTGCTATTAAGGAATATTAAACTAGTCGGTTAATAAAACTGAGAAGTGACCCCTTGGAAACAAAACGCCTCAGGTAACCGAAGCGTGGGTATGAGGATAACATTAAATCTGATCTTGAAGAGAAATATGGTGGGACCCTATTTTTTGTGATGCTCCAGGCCTCTGGGTTTTCTTTGCGTTTTTTTACTTATTTTTTCACGATTATAATTTAAAGGCGTACAGAAAAGGTCATTGTGGGATACTTTTACGATTTGTTGTAATTAAGTCTTTAAATTTAACCACATATTTAAAATTGTTCTGATGCATATCTTGGAGACCAGCTCGAAATGTCCTAAGAATGACAAAAAAAAGGTATTAGACATAATTTCGAACAGCTATCTAAAATAAAATAAAAAGAATGTAAAAAATGGACTCAAAAGAGATACCGAGAAGGTTAGCATGCTAGGAATGGAGTGGGATAGCAGACTTTAAAAAGACCAAAGAATCCCAAAGAAAGATAAAGCCCAGAGTATATATATCTATGTACACTTCTGGGTTTAGGCAGAGCATCTCAAGAGGGCGCTGGATAAAACGAAATACCTTCCTCAGTGTAATTATCTCCAAATCTCAATCCTCTTTTTGTACTTCCTTGGCTGTTGGGGAATTCAACAAAGTATCCCCCGGTATGCTTTGGCGGGTCTAAGCCGGGCTTTTATTTCGTCGCTCGAGGTATCGATTGTTTCACCGAAGCTATAACTCGATAGATACAATCGATTTAATGGGATCTGCGGCCTTGCGCAGCTCCGGGGAGGAGGGGTGTAGGTGTCATGTAGGTCGCAAATAAATTATTTAAATTGTTCTAAGACTTATTTGAAATTTATAAATTGCCTTTTCTGATATGATTATTCTGCATTTAAAATCAGTGAGCATGTGTTACTTTAAATGAGAGCAAAGGCGAGGCCCATTTCTGGATTGACAGTCCACTGTCATGATAGTATCTTAACAACATAGAGGTAGTATTATAGCACTGTTGTATTTTACATTCTTCAGTTTTCTCTTCATTTTAATTTTGTATTATTTACGTATATGTTCTAATTTGATTGTCATAACTTTTATATTTTTTATTGTTATATTTTCTAGTTAGACTGTTCTTATTTTTATTTTGACCTAGCTGTTAATTTGTTTGTATTTAGCCCTGAAGAAGTTCTAAAATTCAGGTTGAACCGTTAGAACAATTAAATAAGTATCACTTATCTATTTATTTTTCCTTAAATTTTATTTAAATATTTTTTAAAAATAAAAAAAATGGTTTCTTTAATATGAGTTTAGTTAGTGAGTGGATTACTTTTTTTTGTTTTAACTATTTTCAAGAACCCGAGTAAATTTTTTATTAAAATTTTAACTTGGCTAAAAAAAGATATTATACGTGACCCAGGTGGAAGAATGAGTAAGTTGGTGGATGTAATAAGAAGGTACTCGGAGCCTCGGGCTACATAGCAGACACCCGGGAATGAAGTGGATGCGATTGGGAACGTGAGCGAGGAATGGAAAAGCTAAAAGGTGGAATAGGAGGCAATTTGTAGCGAGATGATTGTAGTTGCCCCTTCTTCGTGATCCACCATCCTTCATCAAATCTCCTCTTATTTCCATAGCCTCTTCTTATTTGTTATCATCACGGCTTCAGGGTCAACGGCCACTATTCTCTGGGGCCTCCTAGATCCTATCGATATAGCTGCTAAAGGATTTATCCGCCGAGGTAATAATTCACGAACGGCATCGTTCGCGAACGATTCGTGCATAGAAAAAAAAAAGATCTTGAGGACTTATCGGATTTCCTTTGAATTACAGTAGAACCTCCTTCTTACCTGATAGTAAAATAATATTACGTAAAATTGGTCAAATAAATTTAACATTATCATATATTATTATTTTAATTTTTACCTATAATACCAGTTAAATTAATATGTTTTTTAAAAATACATTACGGGTTATAAGTACTGTTCTATTGTATTTTTTTTTCTCGTAATGTCTTCTTTGGTTATAAGGATGTCCATCTTGTTGTTAATCAGGTGATAGTAAATGAAGTATCGTAACTTTTGTCCATGTATCATTCATTAATTATGGAAAAAGTAATTTCATTTATGGTTATGCTTCATGTTTATTGTGTAATACTTTCAATGTGTAATCATACAAGATGTATACAGTTAGATTGGTTTGTATCGATTCTTTGGTAAGTGTTATATTTGATGTCATCTTCTTGTTTGATCTTGAATTCGAATCCGAATGAATTTTATTCTATTATTATGGTTTAAAAAAAATGTATTAAAAACAAAATTTAAACATTGTGGTTTATTTTAAATAAATAAAATATTACCTCAAAATTTACCTTTCTTAATCTTGACTGAATTCCTTGGATCCCTTTTAACATTAATTCCGTTTCTATTTTTTACTTTTTAAAAACGAGCTTCTTGGCCTAACAACAGTGATACCAATGATTCAAACTATCGATTGTAGATTTTATATCGATTCTTCAAATATTTTGGTTGGGCATTCAACCTAAGACTTAGGGTTAAAATACTATCAACGTATGTTATATGTTTTTGTATATACATTCCACTATTCCCCATTTCCTTTGTGAGCAGGGTCGTTAGTAGACCCGATATGTCTGTGTCCATCTTGTTTATGAATGACAAAGGGTCTGGATTAATGAATGGACAAATACTGGAGAATTTCCGGCACCTGTACAAGCAACCGAGTACTGGAGGCTACGGTATTTCGTCATCAACTTCTTTCAGTCGACGACATTAAATGATCTCTTCAGTACATTTCAAAGTTTAAAATGCCCCTTTGATTTTGTTTTATTAATATTACAAAGTTATTTTTCCATCAGTAGTTCTTGCACGATCTTGTGGTTTATCGTAGGAAGGGAAGAACTGTATTCATATAGAAGTTAGGGGAAAAAAAGTTCTTAGAATCGAAAGTTCCCTAATCGTGTTTTACCTTTCTAACATTACGGAGCAATTTGGGTCCGTATTTTTTATTTTTTTATTTTTTTTTATTTTTATTATTTTTTTTTTTTTAATCAAATAATAATTGGGTAATTTCAGTTAATACCATGAATTCCATTTTTAGGGAATATACAGAATGGTAACTACATAATCTCATATCAACACTCACTTGACGGTCTAAATTACATATAAATTACGGTATTAATTACAAACTACTATGCTAAGGACTATTTAGACTTACGAAGTTTGTCCAAGTCCTTATTAGTTGAGCTTTGGGGCTTTACTATAACTATCGAATTCCTCCAGAATCCAAAATATTTCCTAAAATTATTAATGCTTCTTACTTCATCACAAAATCATCCATAATGACCTCATTGCTCAATATTTTAATATGACGCCAATTTTGCCAGAACCATATATCAATCCACATGTTTCTAACCTTGCTTCTTTTTTCAATTCCTGATAATCCTCCTAGGCGTCTGAAAAGAAGATGGCCTTGATAACTTCTAATCTTCTATAGTTATTGGAGTTCTACCAACGGGTAGATTCTCAACAAGTCAGTATCATGGCTTGCACAATAAGTTGTGAATTTCAATAGATAAATACAAAAGAATAGTTTTATTATGACTATTAGGACTTTCTTTCATTGAATTACTTTTTTTTTTTTTTATTTATTTGTTGATATTTACAACTGTATAAAAATACAACCAGTAAATTTGATCATAATGACATATGATATGATACAGGATGTAGAGAAACTACCCAGTAGTAGAACTCTAAAACAGTTTACAATATAAGGTCACGAGGCCATCTTCTTTTCAGGCGCCTTGGAGGATTGCCAGGAATGGAAGAGTTAGAAACGAGTGGGTTTGGGTGGTTAGGGAGTTTATTATGGAAGGAATAATATCGGGTTCGGGCTATATCGGTTACATAAGGAACATTTAGGTCTTTATGAATGGTTTTATTAGTAACAACAGGAGCATTGAGGATTATTGAATTACTTAAATCGATTTTTTACTGTATGAGTATTGACTATACTTTCAACTTAGCCTCTGATGGCAAGTGACTCTGGAAGCATGCCATTCCTCCCTATTGCCGATCTTCAAGTTCCTCCCTACCCCCTCCTGTACCGGGATATCCTCCTGTAATAAGCGGTCATGAGACACGGCGACTTGGAAGACTCCTGCTAATGACGGTACTCCACCTTCCTCGGGCATTCCTCGGCTGCTCGGGAAATAAGATAAAATAAAACGAGTTTCGCCGCGGCGGAGAAATATATTTTTTTGCCGCAAGTTCCCAGGACTGACCTTTCCATGCTATCAGATCTCGGACCCTCTTCTTGTCTCTAATTATCGCTGAGCGAACACGGGTGAAAATATTCCCTCTTAAGCCCATTTGTTAACCTTAGTCCTGTCTGTCGTCACTTATGTCTTGTCAGGAGATAAGGTATCATCGTGAAGATGTCTGGGTACACATGTCCGCTTGTAAAGAATGAATTTTTGAAAACAAATCTGTAACTTATCAATCGTTAAATTGTTCAAATGAAAATATTTTTTTGAAAAGTTTTAAAAAAAAAAATTGAAACATCTTATGGTCCTAGTACCGAAAAACACATACATGCTGAGATATTAGGGGTATTCATGATCTTTGGTTTAACATGTTAA
>NW_027115131.1:58603-63105 GCF_000696795.3 Halyomorpha halys
CAACAAGTTGCTGAGAAAATCCGCTAGGGGCTCTTATGCATTTAACGTTTAACATGACTTCAAATAGGGCTGCTCACAATCTTATAGTTATAACATTTAACATGGTAAAACATTTTACATTTAACACAACATCATGAATACCCCTAATATAACATCGACATTCTAAAAAGCAGTTAGTTATAAAGATATTTCGGCGTTACGAGACAGTTGAACTTATATGTTACGTAATTAGATCACCCATGTGGGGCAAGGATTTTTCGAACTCCTGGCACAGGGGTTTCAAGGAACCTGGTAAATATAATTTGGTATTGTAAATTTCTAAAAAGAACCTATTATATACATACATATATTGCTTTATTATCCACCACAGAATCTGGACATCTACCTATATCCTAATTCTTCCTTTCTTGTGCAGAGACTAACAATCCTTCTGAGGCTGGACCTCTCTACTCTTCTTGTACAATCTAAGATCTCTCAAGCCTGTTTACCCGGGATTCACTGTCGTCCATTCCAGCGACAAGCCCTGCCCATTTTGACTCGAAGATCCCATCCCACATTACAGGGCGAACCTCAGAATGAAACTACCAGGATTCAGCTTTGCTTTCTTGAGCGCCATCCTGACGATCATCCCACAAACGAAGTTTCTTCGCAATATTCTTCCATTAAAAATGAGTTATCTCCTCAACATAATATTAGTGTCTTGAAGAGTCACACTTTGGCATAATCTGTAAAAATTGATCTGCTTTGCGGTAAAATGGATAAAAATAGCTTTAAAAAATACAAATTAGTGACCCACGTTTCGCTCCACTTTCCAGGACTTCGTTTTTGTCCATTCTTGAAAGTATTGATATGCTACGTGGAACTTTTAACCATTTATATATCGTATTTGAGTATTATTTAAGCCTCTATTAATACCATTGGTATACTAGCGTGGTTGAACTCCAGGTTCACGGCGTAGGGGCGGGTATGTCCTGAGGGAAGACTGTGGGATAATTGGCCCGAGGATATTTTCCCATCGCTAAGGAGGCCGATGTAGAACAATGGCCCCAAGCTCCCGCCCCTCAGTCTGCTCCGGCAAAAAACAAAAAACCCAATTGACATTATATCCCTTGTCGCTAACCTCACTTGGTTAGTCCGGTCTCTCGCAGGTGGCGCTAGTCTCATAAATTTAGAATTCCTTCTGTTGATTTGGGATTTACCATCTTTGCTGGGTATTCGTGTTAACAATCTTATAAAATTCAGAACTGGAAAATTTCCTTTGTTTGTATTCAATATTATGATATAACTGTAAGTTCCATTTCTAACGGAACTGAATTTATTACGCGGATCATCACGGTTTTAACAATTTCCACAATTTTATTAGTACTATAATATTGAAAAAGAACTACATACCAAACAAGGCTTAATATTTTCCAAAAACAGTATTTTTTTAAGTCATAAGATTAAAAAATGAAAAAAAAAAGTTAAAAAAGAAGAGTAAAAAAATTTTTAAAAATGTGTTTTATTTGTAAATCTCGACATTTCTAAGTATATATTATTTAGATTGGAGGAAGATATTCCGGGTGGCGATCAATAAAGGTATCAAAATAGTAAAAGGAAACTATTTATTGTGAACCAACGTTTCGGCCCACATTGCATGGCTTCGTCAGGGCTAAATGAGAAAACAAGATACAAACATTTTAGAATTTACTGAACATTAAAATTAAAAGACATTTCAAAACAATTGTTGGTCAGGAACTTTATTGGATGGTGTGACCAAAATGAAGTGAGAACAATCATCAAATTAACCACTATGATTCAGAATATCATTTTATTTATAGGAAAAATTTATTTATAAATTATTTCAATGATGGAAAAAATAAGATTTATATTTTTACACTTGAAAATATCATTTAAAAAAACAAAACAATGAATTTAATTCAGCACCCTGAATAACATTGAAATTCATAAGTTTTTACACAAAAATGGCCCTTTCTCACCCACGGTATAGTTATGTTAAATGTAAAATGTTTTAAGTGTAGGATTGTGAGCAGCCCTATTAACAGTCCTGTTAAATGGTAAATGCATAAGAGATCCTAGCGGATTTTTCGAGCAACTTGTTTCATAACCTTTCCTTCCAAACTTTCATGTTATTGTTTACTTCTAACTTTTGATTAATTCATTACGAAATGCCTAAATTGAAGGAAAAGTGAAAGTTTGGTTACTGAGTACCTTGTTGATTTAACTTGTGAAGAAGAGAATCAAGAATTACTAATTGACAACTGCCATTACATTATGATTATTGCCATCCATTAATCCATTATTAGATTTTAAAACATCCAAAACAATACTAATACACAATCAAAACACAACAACAAACAAAATTCTGACGAGCTCAGCTGGTCTGTTGTATGACGTTATTCTCCATTTAACAGACCTAGAAACAGACTCTCAACCGCGTTATATCGTTTTAATTTGGTAAAAGAAGGAAATATTTCTCTATTTAACATGAGTTTTTTCATTTAACACGCTTAAACATGTTAAACTAAAGACCATGAATACCCCTATTAACTGAACTTCAAGGACTGCGTAAGCGAACAGAGTTTGACTAATGTGTGTTAAATTGATGTTAATTATTTTTAAAGTTCCTTACATTTCTGACGGAAAGTTTAACATTTCATTTTATTGATATATTGCAGTAACACGTTAATTAACAGTTACATTCAAATCCAGAACAGTGACTTTCTTACTTTTTTCTCTTCTGTGCGACAATAATTAATTTAATTTCGAAACGTGGATGGAAAAATGGAGTCCAATTTATCCGGTATTGCGGCGGTCGATCAGAGCTGCCGCTATTGAAGATTGAATGCTTCGGCTGATGATGTTGATGATGACAAATCTTCGGCGATGCCATTAGATTGTTGCACGGTCATCTTCCTCTCCAGGAGAGCCAATCTACCATCTTGGAATACATCCTTTCTTCTTCCCCTCCTATAAGGGGTCTCGTACCTTAATTAGAGTCGTTGCGAACAGATGCAATTGGAGTCGAGTGTCGAGGCAGCGCGGCGTTTTAGTGTTCAATTTAGCCACTGAGTGGAGGAGAATTTAATTTATTTATAAACGCGAGCGAAGAGAACTGAGCGAGAGAGAGAGATGGATGTAAAATAAAATAATAAAGATAATTAGCGGTAAGGAGAGAAGAAGTGCATTAGCAATTAAATAACACGAGAGGGGGGGGGGCACAGGATGGGAAAAGCAATTATACAAGAACGGTCTTCGCCAAGAGCCGCGCAGTTGTCAACCATTATCCGAGATTGCGGCTTCTTCTTGTCTTCGTCCTGGCGAGTCTTGCGTCTCTGGGATATCTCCTGCGGATAATAATTCGTATAATTTGTCCGAGGATCCTTAAATGGGTTTGATCCTACATCTCGAGTTCTCGTGTAACATAACTATTTGCTGCAAAGAAAAAAAATTTAATTTTTACTACAAAAAATTAGTATACACTACGATAATCAGACCAATTTGGACATATGGAATTGAGCTATGGGGCTCCACCAAACCATCAAATCCTTACAATCCGAAATTCTACGTAAAATCCTTGATGCTCCTTATTACGTTACAAATAAACTCATTCACAAAGACCTTAACATCCCATTCGTTGCAGATTTGGCCCAAAACAGATATGCGTCTTTTCATTCCAAACTCCTTAACCATCCTAGCCAATTAATTCTTAATCTTTCATCCTTAACAATTCCTAATAATCCTCCGAGGCGTCTGAAAAGAAGTGGCCACGGGACCTTCTAATTTAAATTAATGTTTGAAGCTCCACCTGATAGGTGGTTCCTTCCCAAGATTTTTAAATGTTCATATAAGTACAGCATATTTACTTATTGTATTATTTTGTAGTAAATTGTTGTAAATTACATTAAATAAATAAAAATAAAAAGAAAAGAATTTTTAGTATAGAGCAAAAATTATTTATCGAATTTCGTCATACTAAGTGCGAAAACCGTTATACAAGTACCGTACGTAAGCCACATCTGTATCGTAATTTTAAAACTATGACTGAATTTTTTATTCGTGAAATTACGCCTTCATTGAATCTTGAGTTTCAGTTATAATTTTAAATTAAATCGTTGAAATAAACACATAGAACTTTCTAGTAATAGCATATGTTTTTGGTGGGTACAGAATTGCTTCTTTTGAATTTAAATATATTAGCATATTTTATCGACCAGGGAACTGTTTCATATTTGCACTTTAAATTCTATCAGCCTTCAGCGTTTTCACCACATCGTAAAAACATCGAGAAACACTTTAGTAGGTTTCAATAAATAATGAAATATTTACTTGACTGGTTTCAAATTTATTTTTTATATATTTCGATTCAGAGTGCTGCTAATGGGTGGTTTCTCTACACGCCTGTAACACACTGTAACCAATTTAACCGAGATCAGATTTACTAAATGTATTATAATGTACTATAATGTAGTTGTAAATAGCAATAAATAAATATGTTTAAA
>NW_027115131.1:63155-68441 GCF_000696795.3 Halyomorpha halys
AAAGAGAAAAATATCTTATATTATATAAATTGCCTGCAGCCTTTCAGATTGATGTACCTGAAATTTTGCCTAAACATTTTTTTTTTATGTTGAATGCTTTTTTGGTTACGGTAGATATATATTTTTTAAATTAGCCATATATAAATAAACAAAACCATATTTATTTATTTGTTTGTATAGTTTTGTTTATTTATGTTGTTCTTTGCTGACCGCACCCCCCGACAAACTTCTTCAAGCATTAATCTACGGTCAACTATCTACACCTCATAAAAAATAACTGGTATTTTTATATCATTAATACATAATTATGTTTCTTCTAAAATCTCTGTATGCATCAGGTACATTATCAGAACTAATAGAGCCATTACAAGTTATAGGCACAGGTTCAGAAGAGGTAGAATCAATTTAGTTATTTATCGAAATTTAATTTTAAAAAACCATTAATTGGTTATAAACCATATAACCACTGTGATGGTAAATAATAACTTTCAAACTGTCATTTGCTAAAATAAATTGATTTATAGCTGTCCAAACACATTTTCATATGCAATAGTTATATTCATATGCGAAAATCATAAAACTACAACCTCTTCAAAAATACATGCCATAAACTAATTAATAGTAAGTTAAATTTCCTTAATTTTGTCTTACAGTTCCAGTGATTTATCTTTTAAAAAATGAAACATATTATCTGAACAACTAGAAATTAACATTTTGTGAATTTAATTTTTCAAATACCATAAAAACTACTACTCCTACAAAGATAAACGTTATCAACTATTTCATAGTAAATTTAACTAGCTTTAATTTGAGTGCTGGCATACTTCTGTACGTCGAATGGTTTCTGAAATATATTTTTTCATGAATCAAACATATAGTCCGAACCACTATAAATCAATTTATTTTAGCAAATATTATAAAAACTACAACTTTGAGTGTTAATAGATAAGACATTTGTATGTCGAATGGTTTTTGAGATATAGGTATTTCAAAATAAACTAACTACTAATCTTTCAGTACATTTTTATGAAATTTGGATTTTTAACAAGATGTATCTCGAATTTATAGTTTTAAAGATATAGCGTTCCGAACGAACAATTTTTTTTTTTTTAAGGTTTTGAAACAGCCGCCATTTTTTATTCACCCCATCTATACTTGGCAGACTCATCAATTTTTGCTGAATAGGTAGTTTTCATTAATGTAATAAAAAATTGGGATGAAATGACTGACTTTTTTTTCTTCCCGGCCCTTTTACTTATTCGTCGTATTTATAATTAACATTAGTCTAGATGATACAGGTCCTTCAGTTCGACTGTAAGTTCCTTATATTTTCGGATACCTCATCCACAGTTGAGCTTATGTTATGTATTAGGCAATATATATATTTTTTTTTTTTTATTATTATTTATTTATTGTAATTTACAACTGTACAAAATATTACAACAGTTAAATATGTAGTATGTTTCATATACACTTGAAAATCTTGGGAAGGAACCACCCATTGGTGGTACTTCAAACATTAATTTAAACTAGAAGGTCCCGTGGCCATCTTCTTTTCAGACGCCTCGGAGGATTATCAGGGATTGTTAAGGATGAAAGATTAAGAATTAATGGGTTAGGATGGTTAAGGAGTTTGGAATAAAAAGATGCATATCTGTTTTGGGTCAAATCTGCAACGAATGGGATGTTAAGGTCTTTGTGAATGAGTTAATTTGTGACGTAATAAGGAGCATCAACGATTTTACGTAGGATTTTGGATTGTAACGATTGGATGCGGGAAGAATTTGATGGTTTGGTGGAGCCCCAGAGCTCAATTCCATATGTCCAAATTGGTCTGATTATCGAAGTGTATACTAATTTTTTGTAATGAATGGGAAGTTTGGAGCGTTTTTCAAGTAAGTGTTGTAGCAATCGGAATCTACGAGCAGTTTCTTGTCGTTTCAGTCTTGTGTGTGGATTCCAAGTAGGTCTCTTGTCAAGATGGAGTCCTAAGTATCGAATCTGCTCAACAGGTGTTAGTGGTGTATCTAGAAAGGATACTGTAGGGCAGGAGGGCAGAGGTTTACGACGGAGAGTAAAGGTGATCTGGTGGTATTTGTCAGGATTTATTTTGATTCTCCAGTTTTTACACCATTCTTCAATAGATGTTATGTGTGCCTGTAGTGTTTGTGATGCATTAGTTGGGTCGTTGTTTACAGAAAGTATACATGTGTCGTCAGCGTATGTAGGCAATATTAATAATAGCTTTTTCTATTATATGAGGGGTGTCTCTGTTTATTTATTGCAAACTGTGTGCTCTTAATAATAGATTCGATCCAATATAGCTCATTATTATTACTAATTTACGAAATAGTTAGAGAGAATAAGATATAATCGTGAACAGAAACTGTGAAACCTTGAAAACTCGTGGAGTTAAAATAGGACGAAGAAAAAGGAAGATGCTGTGGTTCGTGTCGGAATGCCGGCGAATTAACGCCATACGCCATTGCGGGTATATTTCAGCTCTCCCCTCTTCCCCTTCTGTATAAAATATATTTCCGTTATTTATTCCAACCTCAGAGGAGGCGATACAGCCAGGAGTCACGCTAATCGAAGAGGCGTTCAAGAAGCAATCAGCGTCGACGTCGAAGGTGACGGCTGTAGATGGCCTTGCAAGAATGGTCGAGTCATCCATCACTCCTTCCTCTTGATGGCCTCATCAAAACTCCCATTGTTGGCCGTCGGCTATCACTGTATTATTTTCTTTACGGGATTTCTTGTGATTTCTTTTATTTATAGTTATTCTTTAATAACTGTACTTTATGTGTAATATTATAATTGCTTTAGAAGAAGCTTGTTAGTATTCCAATAATATAAAATTATAGTATTTCCCAAGTTTGTTTAATTATTTTATAGATATTCTTTTTATGATGGATCTGGAGCATTACAGTAATACCTTCATTTTTGGTAGTATTTGCTGTGAACGAAAATCGCTATTGTCTTAAAAGGACTAATAACTATATAACGAAATAACACTAATTAACTTGATAGAAAACATATTTAAATCAATAGCATACTTCACCTATTTCAGATTCAGGGTGAATTTTTTGGGGTACTTGACAATTCTCAACTTAAATAGAATAACCTACTTGACTGAACCAAAATGCAGTTTTTAAAATAAATTAATTATATAAATAAAAATAAAGAGAAAAATATCTTATATTATATAAATTGCCTGCAGCCTTTCAGATTGATGTACCTGAAATTTTGCCTAAACATTTTTTTTTTATGTTGAATGCTTTTTTGGTTACGGTAGATATATATTTTTTAAATTAGCCATATTGTACTTCAACAACATAAGAAGAACTTTTGAAACAAAGCTTAGATTATGTACCTTCGCAAGGTTTTGATTAAAACAAATTCATTGCTATGAATCGTAGCGTGATGAAGATTTCATTAATAAATGATCTATCTAGCACATTTTTTTTTTTTTTTTTAATATAAGTGAATTGTTAAATTATTGTTTCTGTTTTTAATTAGCATTTTTAAACTAATTCATTGATAAAATTTATTAAGTGTTGAAAAATATCAGACTCGAGGATTCTACACTCAATTAGCAATCGTGTAAAATAGCAATACTCGTGATTTAGATTATTTTTTTCTCATTGCATGGAGGTAGAAGGGCCTAAGAAGCCGAGTCCCGTATCTCTTTGGCGGAGGGGAGGGGGAACTCGTGCTGGGAGGGAGGCCCCAATTAGCCCCAGCCACGATCGGTCGTGATTGTGTGCTCCACGAACTGCTCCGCTCGGGAGGAAATACCCTCTACAGATTATGGTAGCCGTGCCTTCACGATTCCTCTTATATCTCTTCGCCGCTCTCACCCTATCACTACTGCTATATCTCTAAAGCTACTCAAGTATCCTAATTTTATCCTCAGAAAATTCTATACTAGACCAAAAACATTGTACAAAATACATTAGGTCATATTACATAAATAGTTTTTTCACTCCTTGCCTCTTGAAATAGGTGCTCTTTCTGGATAGGGAGAAAAACCTAGAGTTTGAGCGTGATCATGAATAAATTACCTCCTTGTGCAACCTATGTTCAAGAAACAGTATTTTCTTACAAAGTACTAAGCTCCTGACCATGGGTTGTACCGATATGCGGTACAGGTTTTTTTTTGTTTTGTTTTTTGCCAGCAAGATAAAAACTACTATTGCTTAAGGCCCTTTTACACCTGAAATATATTTTGGTAAATATCCATTTATGACTACTAGCTGATTATTGACGAGAAAATGATTACAAACAGGTCGCTATTGATTACAAATAAATCGATAATATATGTGTCACGCCAGTTGACTAATGTGATTATCCTAGTCTGGCTCTAACATGTGCTGTACTGATATTCCCCTTAGTCAACTGTCTATCTCATGTATCGATAGGAATATATAATCGATATAAATATGGTCGATTACACAATATCATTCACCATGAGTTCACGATTCTAAGAATTTTATATTGCATATGGTATCAGAGCGCTTTGTAGGTAATCTTCTGTTTCGTGTTTATCTAAGAGATAACAGCAATTTTAAACATAGCTAAATTAATATCTGCGAAACAAAAGTATTATTACTGCCACGATTGAAAACTGTCATCGTATGGACGAGTCTTTACTATCAAATCTGATGTAATAGGCATCAGAAGTCTAGTTTGATTGGGCTATGCAGTGTCATACCCCCCTTTCTACTAGCTGGAACGCCAGTGAAACCAGACATGGATTCTAAGATTGATGTTAGTGCAGTTAAGATCGATTATCGCTAAAATTTTGAAATCCGATTATTCAATTTATGAAGGGGAGACAGTATTGAGTGGAGAGAAACCTTTTGCTCTATTTTTGCAGAAAAATGCAAACATAATCGAAAATCAAGTTTTTAGTTTGTTGCGAATCGAAGAAGATCCTTACTGTAGGATATCTCATTCGCAAATCACCGTGAGTAGGCTGTTGGGTGGAGGTCTTCATGAAGTAATTCCGACTGACCGTGTAGAGAAACCTACAGATTAGCCGTGTGCCATTTATTTTAAGAGAGGTTCTGTATTTTTGCTAAAGTATATTATAGGTGAGTATTACCTATTTATTGTCGTAAACTCCGCATTCAGTTTTTTATAGGCCTGTATTATTGGTGGATATAAAACTTTTTTTTTTCACAACATAATATCAGGCAATCCACAGCGAAGTTTGCCTATGCTCACAGACTGACGTCTCGAAAACATTCCTAATATCATCACATCTATACTAGAATATATATA
>NW_027115131.1:69422-71526 GCF_000696795.3 Halyomorpha halys
GAGAGATTAAAGAAACTGAAAAAATACATATTCGAACACGATAAGTGAAATTAATATATGAGATAAAAATGCAAAATATTTAAACTATTTATATATATCCATATATATTTGTTTTCTTAAGTTAATCAAATATTTCCGGAATGTGAGGGTTATTATCGGTTAATAAAGTTGCCTATATGTTGGTCTCTAAAGTTATCATCGGTTAGTCGAGTTTGTCCAGTTCGTAGTCTGGTCAGTATTACTTCATATCGTCTGCAACTTTGGGTTGATTTTTTCCATGGATGTATTATACAATTAAGTTCTCCTAATTTCTTTTCTTTGGTGTTGGTACAAGTTGCCTTCCATTTATTTAATATTCGTATTTTCATGAGAGAATAGAGGTCATTGAGGGGCAATCAAAGCAGTGAGATGGCGGGATCAATGATGCAGCTTTTGCCGCTTGGTCAGATTTACAATTGCCCTTGTTGCCTGGTATCCAGACTGATAATGAACAAAACTGTGCTATCAGTCAGCTTAATTTGGCAATTTGGAATATGAGTACTGAGACTGGATGTGTTGTATATTAGTTTTTCAATAGTGAAACTGAGGTCATGGAATCTTATTGACCTTACGTAACCTCAAGTAAATTGGTGTCAGATCTGCAGTAAATAAATTGCTTTCGGAGGAAAGACCTGTTTGCACTATGTAGTTTATCTATTATTTCTAAAACTTTATACACGTCCTAAAGCTTTATAGATGTAAAGCTTATAGTCGAAAAATAGTTTTTGAGCGTTGCATTCCTTAAATGGGAATCGATTAAACATTTTGTTCTTTTTCGATTACTCACTATCGAGTTCCCACATGGCGAATTGACCACGTCATTGTCGACTCCATTAAATCCTGTTTCACCCAGGCACAATACCCCGTTTCATCCTTTTTCAGAAGAGCGTTATCACTAATCACACGGGAAGCCCGCGATGTAATTCACAACGCATTTTATGCCGAGCAGTTCCATCAGAGTACTGAAGAGACTGGGTAAGTACGTGAGTTATGAGAGAGCTTTGTACGAGGGTGGGAACTGAAAAAGGACCATGAAAATAGAAGGAGAGGACACAAGAGGAGGCGGATCGAAAGCGACTCCAGGTCTCTATAATTGTCTCGCTCCTCTTCTACAACAATAGCTCTTATTAAAATACCACAAATTGTCCCCATCCCTATACGTTATATACTTACACTATCTACAATATACAATATAATTGTGTATAGCTACTGAACAATGTCCATTGTTCGATATGGACTCATCTACTCCAACCTATTCTTGGAAGGTCAGTAATCTGTCAGGTGTCGCCATTTTGGAAAGGTCTGTGTTGTCCTGCAGAATATCACTCGTCTTTTTCTTAAAATAGGTTGTAATTATTCCCACAATACTTTAGGGACTAAGATACAACTATCAGGTCTGCAGCGGGTGGTAGCTATTTGGTCTCAATTTGTAGATAATTTAGTTTGTTTTATTGCATCTTAATATAATAATTAAGCAAATATTAAGATGAAAAATGTGTTTGTGTATTTATTTATTTCGAAGTGGGTAGCGCAGTAGTAAGGCAATGTGTTACTATCTCCAAGGACCTGGGTTCGAATCCAGCTCAAATAATTAGCATCTCGCTCATTGTAGCCGTGAGTAATCCCTGTGGGTTAAGGAGCCGTCCGGGGTCCATCCAGCCTCATAAAGCGAGTACCCTTAATTAGGTAAGAATCTGGCAGTCAGGAGTGATTCTGACCAAATCACTTCCTTGCACAACCTTTGGTCTAGTAGTGGTACTGTACTCCTGATCCTTCATGAGTTGTAGCCGTACAGATATAGATTTTTTTTTTAATTATTCAATATAAAAATACTTATCGAAAAATTGCTCCTTCGCGGTCACAATGGGCCAAAAATGAAAAAAAACAGTGCTCATTTATTATCATTTTAATATCTTTATTTAATCTCTACTTTCTTTTTCTTTCCCCCCCCCTTCCCCGTATTGTTTTTGTATATTTTACGTATTTTTAAAAAAGAATTTTACTCTTGCCATTGTTACTTATTTTTATTCTTATCATTGTTTATTCAAGTTTATTTTATACTGAT
>NW_027115131.1:71861-80439 GCF_000696795.3 Halyomorpha halys
TGAAGGGACGATAACGATATTTTCCTTTATTATATATTTCATATGCACGTAAGTGAAATTCAAACATTAATCAGGGGTTATTGATCCTTTATTAATCTGATTAATTTTAAATCAGTATTAATTTAAAAATATATATATATAAAACAGAAACAAGTTGTACTGTACAAACTTGTTATAGAATGCCCTGCGTATCGCAAAGCAATACAATTGGGCATAACCTCTTTTACAATAAAATGTTTCTCTCTCCTAGTCTATCAATAAAGGTAAAATGCTTTCTCTAGTTGCTTGACCTCATAAATTAAAAATTGGTGTCATTCATGACCTCTGTATTAATGATGTTAATGTTGGTTAACGAAGTCAAATGATCAATGCTGATAACATTTAAAATCTGTTTGCTTTGGGTTAGTTTTGGTTTACAATTAACCAAGATACCACCACGTACGTATATATGAAAGATATAGTATGGTGAAGTAATGGGAGCAAGAAAAATTTTGAATCCTAGTTTTCAAGGAAAATAGACGTTTTAAGTTCTCATGAGTTCAAATGCCAAGTCTCGTAAATGGTAGGTGTATGTGACCAATCTCGCTCAAAAACGAAAATTTTTGTTTATTGCAAAATTACTCCTGCATTCGTAATTTCTTGTTTTTTAAATTTTGTACTTTCTTGGCTTCTTTTAGGAAAATAAGCAGCCATCTTGTACGTTCTGAGACGATCTGTTCAATCCACTGTTATATCTAACCCTGAAATGATGATCGAAGAGGGGATGGAACCTACTCGTAGTGTTGTATCAGTAACGGTTTGTGCCGCACACCTATGCACTCCAACATGTCATTACGGCCTAATGATGAGCTTGTGGTCTGTGGTTCTTCGATCCCTCATTCGCGATTGCCACTCTTCTAGAGTTCTTTAACGTTTTTCTTCATGGCTTGAAGTCTTCGGCCTCGAGGGTCATCCTTGTTTGTTCGAGGGCCTGTTGGAGTTTTTGGGTTATTGATACAAAAAAAAAAAGTAATTTTTTTTTTTTATAATTTTTTGAGGTTTATAATTACTTCCATCATTTTCAATAAATTATTATTTATTCACTCATTAATCAGAGAAGTGAAGATGAAAAAATGGAGGACATGATTTTCCCATGTGAAATCATGAGGTGACTTTTATTGTATAAAATAAAATATATAAAGTAGAAGATTGGTGTTTTATAGTTTTTAATATTGTTATAGGTTTTTGTAGTACATGAATATGGGACGGTGTGTCCCGAAACGTTGTACAATGTTAATGAGTGAATAAATAATAATTTATTGAAAATGATGGAAGTAATTATAAACCTCAAAAAATTATAAAAAATTGACTCACCAGACTTCCTAGAGAGATAATCCAGAAAAAAAAGTAATATATTGCAATTGTAAAAATTATATTTCATTTTAGAATAAACCTTACGGCATTTTCTTTTTTATGCTTTAGAAGAGGCGATTTTTAGGATTAATGCAATACAACAGACATGTTTTTAACTTATTTTTTTTAATAAAAATTTGTTTTATTTTTTGATTTATGGCCATCAAATAGTTATAAACAATGGACTTAAAATGACAACGATCCCGAAATGTTCAAATGATAGATTAAAGAAAATAAGTTATGTAAATTACTATTATACCCTTTTGAATTGCTTTTATGAGAAAACAAGAAATTCATAACCAAATAATAAAAAAAAATTGTTGGTCAGAGATCAAATTTGGAAAGTGTTCATTAACGACTATTTCATTCTCTTTCAATAATCGAATTAATGTTGATGGTGTACCTACACAACCAACCATAACAGTTCCTCAATTCTAACCGAGGTTTACTTAGTGACATCGCCGATATAAATAGTGGTTCTAAGCTTAAGAATGGAGGATTTCTTCCTCATGATTGTTCTTCTGAATCTTAACATCTGAAATAATTGAAGATTGGCATACTACTTTTCTGTTACATATTTCTTACGCATTGTGTCCAAATACTTCACTAAATATTATAAGGACTCGCTACAAATAGTTATGGAGCTCCTATATCTGCAGATTCTTTTATTTTCATCCCGAAGGAAGTCTCATAGGTCCTCCGAGTTATATCTGACAAAAAGAAGGAGGGTCGGGATGTGGTCCTTTTGGTCCTGGTAGTGGAAGAGCCACGATGGCCAATGGGAATGTGGAAAGAAGGCCAGAACCATTCTTCGGATTCCTCGAAGTCTTCGCTAATGGCTGTTCTCCTCCGCTAGATCTTTTGATATCTGCCGCATCGGTCGTATGTCTTTTCCGAATAGCCTATCCTTCTTCAGATTTAGAGAGAAACTCGTAAGGATCGCTATAGATATGAATGAGTGATAAGTATGTAAATTTTCTAAGTTCTACAGGTGTGTTTTTGTTGTCGAAATACTATTCCTATTATCAGTTATCTCATTGTCGAGATGTTTTTTAGCGGGAAATGTTTTCTATTTACTCGAGATATCTTATCATATAACTAGAATCTTGTGCACCAATTACGATGTTAACTCGAGATCTGAACACTTCTTAAAATATAAGAATCTTTCAGCTTATATTTAACTTTGTAGATTTAATTTTTAAAAATATGCTATGCTTGTACCGGAACATTGGTTAGCTTTAGCTTTCCACATTCAGATCTCCTAAATATCTTTACAATCGATATGTAATCATCAATCGATAGTTATAATCCAGATCTGACTCGTAGAACTATTTTTGGGACAAGGACCACCGAGAAGCATGATATAATTAACAAGTGGCTTTACTTTAATATTTAATTTAAAACATATTGTTATTGTTTTTCATACCCCAGAAGACCAATCGATCTAAAAATATTATCCTGAATTTCATTTAGAAAGAAAAAAAGAAGTAAAAACAATAAATTAGATGAAGGACAACTTTCTATAAAATTTATAAAAATAAAGCTATTTATATCGATCAAAATAAAGAAAAAATGATAGGAAAATTCCCGGTAATTAATCACACTTCTTAAATATAACACCACCACGTCCATTAAACTTATTTTCACGGCTCATGTCACCTTTCGTGACTCTTTTTTTAAACATATTGCAATACAGGATTTTTTAAATATATTGTCACGAAAAAAAAAAAGTATGATAAAAATATGAGTATTTGAATAAGCTGTTTCGTAAATTTAACAAGAATCACTCCAACTTATCGCTAATTGATTCACTTAATTAAAAATATACACGAAGTTTGAGCATTCATAAAATATTATATTTAATCATTTTAAGTTAAGCTTTCAACTCGTAAAAGAAACTTATTTAAATATTATTGATATGAAAAATAGCGAATTGAGACAAACAATTTTGAAGGAATATCCTTGTGGAACCTTTAGCGACAGTAAGTGTGCCAAGGCTGCACAAGGTTCGCCTTAGGGTGGCCGGTTCGACTCCTACCTCTTAGATCTTTTACTTCTTATTTATATTCTCTACTGAATCGTTACCGAACGGCTTTGTTCAATTGCTTTTATTTTCGTTTTGCATGCCTTGAACAAATGTTTATAGAACATCTGGTGAATTTTTTAAAATTAAAAAATTTACCTTACCATTTTTTATTTTTATTTTATCTTAGTTATTTTACTATCGTTAAATATTTGGCGCATTATGCTATATTCGGGCAGATTATATAATATTATTTAACGATTATACTAAAATCGTCAAATATTCATTGATAAAATGAAATAACTAAAATAACATTATGAAAACTGCTATCTTTATATATTGAAAAAATAACTAGGTATTCGATAAACGTTATTAATAAAACACGAAACAAAAATGGAAGAAATTGGAAATAGGCGTTCGGTTACGATTCAGTAGAGAATATAAACAAGAATGGAAGATCTAAGAGGTAAACAGCTAAAACATAATAATGCTTAGGAGAGAAAAAAAATGAAAGAAAATTAAGCGATTTGTGCATTGTCACTTCTGTGACTATCGTGAATAACTATATTAGGTTATAGTATTATAAAGGGGAGGAGAACATGGTTTTAATCACTAGAATACAATACAAAAATTAATACATATTTATTTTTCAATTTGTTTCAGCAAAAAAAAAAACAGTAAAAGGGAGAAAGATTACTATAAACTTTAGCTACATACATATAATTAAATACAATAATGGAATACAGGAATAATCTCGATATTTTTATGTCGGTTATTTACCTTCTAGAATACAAAATAACCAAATAAATAAAGTTTATTTAAACCTAAATAACAGACCCAATTATGAAGTATATTTTCCTATACTCTTTTGTTCTATCTATTCTTTTTTGTTTCTTCTTTCGGTAAACTGTTCTGACGTTCTTTCATTTGCTTCCACTTTAATATAATTATATTTTAAGCAGTTGTTTTGATTTATAATGAATACTGTTCGTAGTATGTCCCATATAATTTTTATTGTATTATTTCTACATTGGCAATTCAGGGTTGGCACAATTTTGTTTAATATCTCATTTCCCAAAAGTTATAGACTATCAATTGTTTGTTGAGCGCCAATATTTCTTTTAATATTTGCAGCTTCCCATGATTTTTTGTTTTCCTTTTAACAATTATCTGAGCCCTATATTTATACATCGACGATTAAGTGTTTACGATCTGGCATCTTAAATTATTGTAAACGCTTAATCGTCCATTTATGAACATAGGTGCTTCATAAAGCAGTGTCAGTTTACGTTTTAGGCTAAAAGAGCATCAAGCCTTAATAAGTTATGAAGCATGTTTGCTTTGGCTCGCACTCTTTTCTAAAGTTGACCTAATTAAGTTGTTGTGAACTTGGTTCCACTGGTATGAAGTTGACTACTTTGTTTATTGGGTCATAGTATGATGTTTACATGCTTTAGCCTTTCTCAATAAGCAATCTGTTGAACACAAAAAGACTGTTAAATGTTTATGAAAAAATTCCAACAAACTATTGAACTTTATATAACTGATATAAATGGTAATAGAACCATTTTTCGTATTCTGTTTCAATCATCTCCTTTAATTTGGCCCTCTTTTTTTCTTACTGGTTGATATTATCTTGGTTGAACCAGCTGGGAGTGGTGTGAATCAGATTAGAATTATGTAAAGCTTTTAAGATTAATAAAATTATACGAAGCGACACCTAGAATAAGATCAAAGCCTGTAGCCCCTCAAGCCATGACAGATAGATTGGCCTCCTGTACACCCCTTGCATACATATAGTCACTTATGTATCCTTACAAGAGGCAGCAACTTGTACTCGCTCTAGCGGACTGGGCTAGAACCGGTTCTGCACGCGCTCCCGCATCTAACCTTGTTACGTATCCTCCAAGTTGGACATATCGCTGGAACATCCAGCGTTCCCTGGAGACGGGCTAGAGGAGACCACACAATACATAAAGGAACACTCTATAGAAGGATGCCTCGCCTTTTGTTAGCTATAGGCCACCGCATTCCTTGGTGTGCGCAGGCCCATCATGGCCATCTTTGATACAAAATGCCCCTCTCTCTCTCTCTTACTCTATTATGTATACTAGCTGAGGGATTACCGTTAACACAACTCCTTAACATCTATTATCTCTGTCTTCTCCGAGGGGCACAAAAGGCCAGTCAATGTCCGAAACGTTAATTTTTAACGTGAGGAGGAGAGAATACCGTAAAACTTCACTTAGTCACTTGTCCTTCCTCACCTCTTTTTTTTTCAAGTTTAGAAAACAAGCAGTTTTGTATATACATACATTTATATGTGCATTTAAGTAATTATATACATATCTTTATATATGTGTGTGTATTTTTATTATTTCTATCGAATCTAGTCAATATTTTCTCGCCACATATGTATCTATAATGATAAATTAATCCGTATGTCGATAAAATAAAAAATCCTGAACTTTAAGTACTTATTACACGACAATTATTAAGAACTATGTATATTTTTTTCTTTTATGAACACTCTTACGTTTCTAATTTAGTTTTGTTACAAATTTTTAAATTTGGATTTAATTGAAAAATTGCCTGTAGGATATTCTAAATCTTTAGCTCAGTCTGAAAAAAGTGTTTGAGATAGAAATATAAAGTGTCATAAAACATGGTAACTTTTATAATGTTAATTACAATATTTTCCTTTTACTAATATTCAGCAACTATAGCTTAATATCAACAAACAAATTTCCTAGTGATCCATCCAAAAAGTTATAAATTCAGGCAACTTCGCCAACCGGACCATCTTATATTCCCTTATATTATTTAATCTCCCTTTATTCTAAGTAACTTAGGTTCTGATTTATACCAATGTTCCTAATCGTTCTTCTTGTTCTTGCAGATAGAGGCTACAAGAGACGAAGCGACCATCCGATGAGGTGAAGGAGGTGTCATGGGCTGCCGGGATGTACGGCTTCCTCTTCATCCTGCTGCCCGCCCTGGTTGCGGCTGCCGAGCCCTCCGAAACACCACAGCACCAAGCGGACAAAGGCCACGAGTTCGTCAAAGGAAAGAGTGAGTCCAGGATAACGCATAGCTTTACTGCATTAAGCCAATACCTTGTGTTTCTTTTACAGTTCTTTAGTGGTGACTATTTAGAAATGTGATTGACTCTTCTAGAAAACATATTACAGAATGCTGCTAAACCTTTGTATAACGGACACTGAAGGGAAGTTAATTTGTCCGTTATACAGAGGTGTGTGTTAATAAGGGGTAATATAAAAATATAATAACACTAAAATGATATAATTGGATTATGTACATATCATCGCTTGAGTGTTGATATCTTTTAGACCTAAACAGTCACTAATATGATTTTTATATTAAAAAAAAAATGAACTGTCATACTTGTGACATTTCGTTAAAACCATCTTTTTACAGGATCCCTTTGTAT
Source organism: Halyomorpha halys (assembly GCF_000696795.3). Classification (NCBI taxonomy): domain Eukaryota; kingdom Metazoa; phylum Arthropoda; class Insecta; order Hemiptera; family Pentatomidae; genus Halyomorpha; species Halyomorpha halys. The sequence goes on from NW_027115131.1 coordinate 78,728, forward strand.
ATATATTACATCAAGACCTCTTTCGAAATGTCTCTAGATTGATGCTTTAAGTGGATTTTGTTTTTGTAATAGTGATTATGGCGAATAGATGGGCGTGTAAGGCTATGGGACTCAATATCGAATGAATCTCTAAAATGTTACTAAACTCTGAACCGAAAGGTAAACGTCCGATAGGCAGATCGAAACGTACATGGGAAGATTGTGGTCTGATTTGATAGATTTGGGGTTGGAACGGCGTCACTGGACACATTGGTGTTATCTGTATCGAAACTTTGGGTTCCCTAAGCCTTTATGATTATTATTATTTTATAATAGTGATCAATAATGGTGATTTTCTAATAATAAATATATAATTTGACAGAAGAATACATAAAATACGTAATGCCTACATTGTATATAAATGCATACATTATTAATGTTCGTTATTGTTATAGGTACTATATATTCAATAATGATAAAAGTATGAGGTATACAATTTTTGTCTAAATAAATGACCCATAAGTTACTACATACAAATTTTAAGTGTTCGCTATAAGAGGGTGTCCATTAAGAGAAGTATGATACATCGTGTATTATCATACCTAGTATATAGGAGCTTAATCCCGCAAGTATCGTCTCCTATTTGTATTCCGTTTATTTTTTATGATATTTAATCATTTTTAAAGATTGAGCATTAGTATACTTTTCGAATAAACTTTTACTTCCCTAAATGGTTTCCCTGTAAATTATTGTCAAGTTGGAATCAACTTAAATTCGGGGATCGTCCTATTTTGGATAAATTACAATTTATAATGAAAAATATATATATAAATAAATAAAATAACTTAAACGATCAATTCTTTCCTCTATAATATGAAAACAAGAATATAAATTATTTGAGATACTAAAATTCAACTGTTAAGTAATTTAAAAAAATAAAATCCAGATCTTATCTCATCTATATGATGAAAATATCTCATGTAAAAATTAACATTTCGACTTGCGATCAAGATGTCTTCTCCGAATGACACCGATTTCCCTGTAAATTAATTAAAGAAACCTGTCCCTGGTCATTTTGGGGTTTTATCTTTTTATTGTAAAAAGAAGACCACCCAATGTTCAGTACAAATAAACCAGGTTCATTGTTCTGTTTACGACGAACAATGGGAATTTATATTAATTTATAAAATTAAAAAACAAAAATATCTTATTGGAAGAAGAATGGTAAACCGTGTGAAGTAGAACTATACTGGTTTCTAGCCATAAAATTGGCGAAAATCCTATGGAGTTGCGGTAATAAACTGCATTAAATATGTTAGTAGAATTTTCAAAGTATTTATTTCGAATTCAGCGACGTAAAAAACATAAGATATTTTTGTAGGAAGAAAGTCCGGATTGTGGTCAACAAAGGTTTCAAAACAACAAGGTAGAAGAAAACTATTTATTGGAAGAAGATAGTGGACTGTAAGAAGTATATTGTAGGAAGAAGTGGTGGTGAAACATTGGTTAGAGAGAGAGAAATGGAATACTTTAGGTTGCTATCTCACACAGCATACTTATCAATCCGTAATCGGACATATATAAATTACACATACATGGTATAATCAGAAAAAAAGAGATACAATAATAAGATATAATAAACAATTTTTTTCCCCTACAGTTTCCTTTTACATTCAATTTCGGTCTGTGCAACAAATACAAATGTTTCATTCATTCCTATTTTTCCTTCTCAT
>NW_027115131.1:80489-86536 GCF_000696795.3 Halyomorpha halys
AGATCAGACCATCATTCATAGTCACAGCAGTAGATCAGTTTACCAAAAACAAACAAATAGATACATTTTACGAGAATATGACTAACACATAGATTAAAAGGAAAGTATAATAAAAAACCGGTTACAGGAAACACTTGAATGGATAAATAAGTTTAAAAAAAAACAATAGTACTAATAAAATAAAATACTTTAATGAATAAATACGTTAAAACACACAAACACACAAATAGAGAGGTCAACATATTAAAATAAATAAATAAAACAAAGAATAATCTGCGAGCTAATTCCCATGCAGGTGATGGTGTATGATCCCCAGGGAGATATTAGATTAAGAAATAATTTTCTTTTACTATTTTTATACTTTTATTGACCACCACCCGGACTATCTTCCTAAAAAGATATCTTATGTTTTGTACGTTGCTGAATTCGAAATAAATATTTTAAAAATTCTACAAACATATTAGCATCTATTATTTCAATAATATTATAATACTTTTATTAGTTTGTTGATTCCAAAAAAAACAAAAAAAAAATTGCCTGATAATCAATTCGAACTGTCACATTCAACCCGAGATGAAATATTTGACTGCTTTAACATCTCCAGACGTTTCGGAAATTTTTTTTTGAGTTAATTCACTATTTTTTTTTATGATTCCCGTCGTGTTATGAGTAGTTGTTTGGATCATGTGAAGAACGAGAAATACAGTTTTTGAAAAAGCTGTAAATTTATGCAATTTTTACTATTTTACCACTATCACACACTACAGTAACTAATATTTTAGCTCAGATTCATATTTTATTTTATATATTTTTAAATAGTGAATCGTTTTTTTTTCTTTTTTCGAAGTGCCTATTATATTTAAGGCCCATATTTCCATTTACAATAGAAACTATTTTTTTTTTTTTAAATCAAAAAAACTTTTCTGTAAATTAGAAAAATATCATAAATTCATTGATAAATAAAATTATAACACAAATATTTCTCATTTATTTTTCAAAAAACCTCAAATACGTAAAGTATTGAAAGTATATATAAGAAGATGGTCAGGGTTGCGGTCAAAGGAGAAACAAAAATAGTTTACAACTATTTATTTTCCTGTATAGGAAGATGGTCAGGGTTGCGGTCAAAGGAGAAACAAAAATAGTTTACAACTATTTATATTCCGACGTTTCGCCCCACTTTGTAGGGCTTCACCAGGGCTAAAAAGATACAATGATAAGATTAAAAATACAAAGATAAGATACAATGATAAGAATAAAAATATGACGAAAAATGAAAATTAAAAAATTATATTTATTATTATTATCATATTATCTTCTCTTATCATTTTTCGTCATATCTTTATCATATTTTTATTCTTATCATTGTATCTTATCTTTGTATTTTTAATCTTATCACTGTACCATTTTGTATCTTTTTAGCCCTGATGAAGCCCTACAAAGTGGGGCGAAACGTCGAAAAATAAATAGTTGTAAACTATTTTTGTTTCTCCTTTGACCGCAACCCTAACCATCTTCTTATATATCAATTTTTACGGTCAACTATATATACATATATTGAAATTATATAGAGATTTTACTGATTCCATATACCATATGCACTTGTTAACGTCTGTGAACGTAGGAACTTCTTTAGTCCACCGAATTTGATTAGATATCATACACAGATGATTTCATGACACAATCGTTGACGCCTTGTTTTTGAGAACCAATGGATGCATCTCATTTGCAAAGGTATTTATGAAAATTGGGTGTTAAAACGATCACCACAATAGAATTAATTCTTGTCTTATTCAAAACTATCTTTTAACAAATTATAAATTTGTATACAGTATTTTCAGGTTTTTTAAAATTAAATTTTCTCATTATTTTAAATATTTTTATATTTTTAATACATATTAATGTAAAAGCTACATCAAATTTATGAACATATTTTGACTTTGTTATTATATAAAAATCTCTTGCGCATTTATTATTCAGCTAAAGCATAATACCCTAACTGCTATAATATTTCAACTTAAAACTAAAGCATAATACCCTAACTGCTCTTAAACCTTTCACAATAAAAAACTAATCTGGCCAGAAATAAATCTAGGAGATGGTACAAGCCAGGTCGTTAAGGTTGTGACAGTTCAGCTTGGAAAAGGCGTATGAAACAGAAATTATAACTTAATCATATATAATTATGGCGGTACTTTATAAGTTATTATAATTATTTGCTTAAAAACAAATTGTTAATTAATAACTATTTTGTACTTCAAGGAGGGGGGGGGGCAGATACCCCCTCCTGCCCCTCCCTAGTCTAACCAATCAGAGATATTCAAATCAGACAGTCAGCTTTATATAATAATTTAGATATCTGAATCTAAATTTTCAAATGTTGGACAGGTTAAGATCATTGGTCTATGGTATGTTGGTACGCAAACTACCAGCAGTTAACCCGGAACGAAAACCCATCAATAGCGAGTATTTTCGACGCCGGACATTATTCATCGTGCGAAGGCCATAACGATACTCATAACTAACTAGAACAATCGGGATAATGTTTAAAGGATATAACGACCCCTGGGAGGTGAGAGATGGACAGATATCGAGGGGGGCCGGAGGGAGGGGGTTGGAGGTAATAACAAGGCTGGGAGAAGAATGTTATCTGCCCCGCGGCGGCCACAAAACGAAGAAGAGATCCTTCGCTGCCCGGAGCTCTACCTTCCTCGATACCATCTCCACTCCTTCGTCCTCCTGCAGGACTGGGTCTCTGATTACTCCTCAAGATCGGCCCTCCAGGCTATTGGTGCCGTAGCCCTTTCAGCCTCTGAGCAATGGCTATTGCCTCCAGGCCAAACTAGCCCATTACACCGGGATCGTTTCCATGAAAGCTAGAATTCAAGCTGCAAGGAATATCTCAAGTTCTCGGACTAAGAGAATGAGAAAAAAAAAACCCTTGTGCCTTGCGCTTATTCTCCACTCAACATTTCAGTTATTGGATTGAATTGAAAAAAATAGAAAAACATTTATTATTTTATATAAAGTGACTTATTCAAGTAATAAAAACATTTAAATACTTTTTTTTGGGGGGGGGGACAGTTTTAAATATTCTTAAACAGAAGCCACATTTTCAAACATTTTCACGAAACTATGGCTTATACTTCTATCGACCGTGGATTTAAATAATACTCCTGTTTTTTTGTTTTTTCCGAACCCTCTAAAACAGAAATAAAAAGTGAATTAGTAAGTGTATTACTGTGAAAAAGAAAAGTAATTCGTGTTGTGTCTTACCTTTTACTACCTTTGGTATTTTAAGTTTACCTGTTATGTTTAATATCATATATGAGCTATCCATTCTAAAAAAGGAGCTAAACCTTTTTCCTTGCGTTTTGCAATTTCGAATTGATGTGGTGGTTAAATAATAGTTCGGTGTCTAAACTGGCTCCTATGTATTTAACTGTTTTGGCAAAAGGAACAGGAGTATATACTTTCAATACTCCTGTTCCTTTTGCCAAAACAGTTAAATACATAGGAGCCAGTTTAGACACCGAACTATTATTCAACTATCACATCAATTCGAAATTGTAAAACGCAAGGAAAATATATTATATGTGTCCATATTTTACTATTGCATTACATTAATAGTAAAGAAAAGATTTTTTTAATCCTATTAATATAAATAGTCACAGCATAGAATTTTCATTTTATGAAATTTCGTCAATTTTGACTTGGAATTATACATAGTTTTCATTAAAGTAATCAAAAATTGTGGTGTAATAACTGATTTTTTTCTCCTCTTGGGCTCTTGTACTAGTAGATAATAAACACAAGAGAACTCGTGACTGATTCAACAATTTTTTTCTCCCTTTATTGAGATGAAAACTGGACAAGAATTTGAGAATTGCATACTGTGTGTCACTTTGCTATGAGAATTGTTTACAAAAAAAAATCTATGAAACATTGAAGAAATCTCTACCAAGAAATCCTTCGTCGAAGTTCTTAGAACTGTTGATAGTAATCGAAATGTTCGCCGAAGTACTATTAAGCCAAGTTTACCACTTCCACAGTAGTTACGTAACTTCAATTTCGCAACTGACTTGTCAAGGAAAGTCATGTTTATTTATTTAACATTTATTTATTAATATATATTACAATCTGCCATACAGTTGTGGGCAATAGGTAATATTGATGAATGATCTCATACATACTAAAATTTAAAAAAATAAATAAATAAAAAAAAATAAAATTAAAAAAAAACTCTTAAAATATATACAAACAAAAGAATAGACAAGACGAACATAATCAAACTATCTGTATGAAAAATAAATAAATAAAATAACATAAAGATAAAATAATATATACTTAATATTTACACAATCGACCTGAGGATCCCTGAGCCCACTCTATCTCCTACGTTTGAGGGGTAGAGCAGAGCTCAAAAGTCCCAGCGCATCCCTCTCGCCGCATCACTGGTAATGATCCAAGTCATGTTTATAGATTACAATATTTATTTCTCAGTTATTGTACCCTTACATTATAATAATCATAAGAGGATAAGATTTAACTTAAGGAAAGTTACTAAATGGATGGTCTTGGTTATGTCGGTTCATTGATATTATTACATGTTTACACATTAGACTAATGACACATTAGACAAATCCAAAACTTCAACGAATACTTGATGAACAATCCCAACGCTTTTTTGTTCTTTAGAGGCAAACATTGCGGGCGTAAGACTCTAGTCTGCTATTCCCTTCGATTTAAACTGTTAATCAAAAAGAACTATCCGACGTTTCGACCCACTTTGCAGGATTTCATCAGGGCTAAAAAGATTTCAAAAAACAACTAAGAATATTTTGAAATAGTATGATACAAAAAAAGGTTAATTTTACTGGAAGATTGCTGATTGACCGTGTGTACACCAATTTATACTATAATAGTACACCAATATAATACTATTTTATTATATAAAAATAGTACACCAATTTACTTTTTGAGTTTTATTTGACCGCACCCGGACCAAATTCCATTTAAAGGTAAATTTTAACTTTAAAGAAATTCTTTTAGTGTTAAAATTTTGTTTTCCCATATCTAATCCGTTTTTTTTTTTTTATATAATATCAGCTACTACTATTCTCCCAAAATAATTTATCTTAAATATTTTAATAAAACTTTTAGAATAGAAATTTGGAAATAGACGTTAAAACACATTTTTTTCTGTATATTAAAAAAAAAAAAAAGAAGAAAAAAAAAGTTGGTCATAGTAATCTCCTTGAAGGGAAAACAATGGAAATTTATCGATAATTAAACAAAGAGAGAAAAAGAAAAAATTACAGTTTATTTATTGTTCAGACATATGTATAAATAAGTAAATAAATAAATATATGTGTGTGTGTATATATATATTATTCTGTAGCTAAGATCTGTCTTCTAAACTTACTTCATTTCAAGTTGAAGACTTTTTCAAAGGGCCAATATCAAATCTACGATATAATAAAATACTGCTAATTTGCACTCAAACAGCTTTTTTCAGAACGAATAAAATGGATGTAGACGAAAGTGATAGACTATCGCAACCACTGTCATCGTGTACCTGTGACGATTGGTGTGATAAGAGTACTGTCGCACTGTCAGGATTGGTAATACTATCAATTCTCTGTCATAATTGTTCTTAAATTTTAGATTTTATCACCTTCTCACAATAAGTTTTTAAGTAAATTTCTTGTTAATGGACCTGGATGTATTTCTCCACTGCTATTCCATGGCGCAGCCTCACACTATAGCTAGACTATACCACCTTAGCTGGACTCTTATCAACACCTTATAATGCTACTAACCAATCAAAGGGTGAAGACTCAGAAAAAGTATATATAATACATTTCATGTATTATATATGTATGAAGTGTTAATGTTTTTATCTTAATGAAGGGTACGAAAATAAAAAATCCACTACTGGCTAAAATATTTTTATTTTCTTTATAAATTTCCGAAATTCTGAATTCAATATAGGCACGAAGAGATGACTATTATCCGAATTCCTTCCCCTTCACCCTCACTGCCTC
>NW_027115131.1:87456-115476 GCF_000696795.3 Halyomorpha halys
AGGTCTTCATCAGGGATAGTGGCGTGTAAAGGGGACGGGAAGCAACTAACTCCTTTAGTTGTAGTAGTAGGTTGCCTCCTAATCAGTTAGTTGCTTCCCGTCCCCTTTACACGCCACTATCCCTGATGAAGACCTGAAACTCAGGTCGAAACGTCGGCATAAAATAAATAAATATTGTTTTGTTTATTTATGTTGTTCTTTGCTGACCGCACCCCCCGATAAACTTCTTCAAGCATTAATTTATTTTGTTAATTTTTCCTATCTATCGCGTCCTGATTACGTAAGTCATCAAAAATCGCAAAGGATTTTTTTACGAATTGCGCACAAACAATGTAGAAAATCAATTGTGAATAAAATAATTCCTTGTAAAGAATCCTTCATCCATAATTTCTAAGCCCTGTGATGATGAAGATTTCTCATATTGATGGAATTATATTTCAGAAAATTTTGATCTTTACATTCATTCGATTTCCCGCACAATTTGATAGCTTTTACCCAAACGGTTAAAAACAATTAAACAAAAATCGTTTGCGGCGATACAAAATATTATTAAAATTACCTTTTCCCCTCTATCTAGTATATACCCTTACCCCTATAAGTGCAGAGTTAAATGCGTTAGAAAACATTTGGACTAACATAGTTAATTTTACCACCAAAAGACACTACATTCGCTATAACTAAAACCTGCCTAATGTCAACACAAAATTCTCAAATCTCTCAAAAAATGGGGGAGGAGGGAAGCTCATCGAATCTTGAACTCATTGTATAGCTTGATGCAATAGAGAAAAAAACTGGTTATAAAAAGAGATCCGAGAATTTTGGCCGAAACGTTGAAGGTAGGATTACATAAAACGTGACCTCATTTCAGATCATCTGTTTCGACCATGTGATCAAGACAGTTATTAAATCCCTCGCACCTGTGAGCTAATTGTGACCGAGGACTTATTAGCATATAATGGATCGCCCGGAGTAGGTCATGTGATAGAGGGCGAAGCGTGTTTGGGAGCATAGAGGCGGCACACTCCGAGACACCTATGCTTACCTGTATTAATGGTTGGTTACAATAAGGTAACTACCTGAGGTGGAGTGGCGGGTAAAATGGCTCTTACCTGGTCTGAGGTACCTGGGTCTCTTCTGTCATTGTACTCAAGTCTCTCCTGGTTCGTTCCACTATTACTTCTCTCTTGGAGTTCAACGGAAAACCTAAAAAATTTTCTAGGGAACATATTTTTGCTTCCTTTTATTAGTTCTGTTAGAATTTTGTTGAAATGTTTTTCCATATTTCTTCAGTTTTTGTAATTAAACTTTTAATGCAATAATTATAATATACCAATTGTAGTTGGTGGTCAAAAAAGGTAAAAAATAGTGGAAAAAACTATTTATTTTTAACCAACGTCTAACAAGCATTGTGTTTATTACAAATAGAATGCCACTTAGTCCAGAATCTGAACTCTTCAGTCAATCGGACTGCAGTGTTCTTCGTGATTCAAGTCAGTCACATCACTCTGGCTTTTGAATGATGGCTGACATTCTGATTTTATGAAATGTCTATATTTGTTTATTTGTAGGTTATGATGTTCTATTTCTAATACAGAAAAATAATAAAACGTCTAACAAGTGCTACAGTAGTAAATCTCTCTTACCAAAATGTAGGTTTTGTTACTGAATAGTTTAATTAGAAGAACAACAAAATGCATCATGTTTAATCAAATGTATAGTATTACATTCACTACTAAGTACTAACTTTGAAGGTTATCATCGAATTATTCGAAAAAAAAGTAAACTGCTAACTTTGTGTTAATCTTTGCCTATAAGACCTTGTGGTCTGATTTCGATGAGTTTTTAGTTTCGTGTGGACTTTCAAAGGACAATTATACGATACGCCATGAAATGAATACGTTTCGAGTTATGAGCAAATTAAATTTTCTTTCCTACATAACGAGAAAATTTCATAACATAAATTTGAAAACATTAGAATCGTGAGCTGATCGTTAAACTAAGATAAATATAACACTAGCTGAGATTGAGTTATAAATATCGTTTAATCACCTTTAATAAACCTGTTATCCGGTTTTAAAGTTTTATTATATCTAGTCATTGGCCTATTACATAATTTCACATTTTTATGACTAGAAGTATAATTTTCCATTGTCAGGTTCATAATTACAGTTATAAATACAGATAGGACATTATACTATCATTTTTTATGTATTTTATCAAGAATGGTTCCGATAAATACAATTTATTTTCTTACTTTATACCTCTTAATTCAAATTATAAACAATAATCCTCAGTTGCCACATGTATACGCTTTGGAAGTTTATTGTCGCATATTAAAACCCATTTGTGGAAAAAATAAATAATAATTGATTAGTTTATTTTTATCAAATGCTTCTAGCAAAAGGGTTCTGTCGCCTAAAAAGGTTAAAAAATCCACTGTTGTATCGGTTATTTTGTATTTTCGAGGGTAAATAAGTTTACAAAAATACAATAAATAAATAAAATAATAAATTAATACCTGTGGTATTTTGTATTTTTTCCCTTTATTATAAGAACAACCTTGAAACTAAAAACGTTTTATATTTTTTCTTCACAAATTTCGAATTTTTTTCACTTAATTAGATGTAACATACACAAACATATAATCCAAATTAAGTAAATCGCGGTTTACAGATACTATAATAATAAAGTCAACCTTAAGATAAACAAGTTTGAATAACAATTGGATTGAGAAAGCATCGACTTAGTCGTTCAGGAATTGCGAGGTTAGAACCAGCGAGCTATCTGCCAAAGAGATAGAGGTACCGGAGACTATCTGATCCACGGAGCAGGCAGCACGACCCTTCCCCTCCACCATCAATATATACATATATTTATCTAGCCTGGATAACGAGTTCCAACTGCATCTCCTGACCCACGAAGAAAAATATCAAACTGAATGATGCCAATTGATTCCATCAAACAATATTTCAAGTTTCATGTTAGATTAATAAGCCATGGTTTCTTGCAAATGAATGTGCTGACAGTTTTAAGTTTAGAGATCCCGAGGCCAATAACTGATATTATTATGTGTGAATAGTAAAATGAAGTGAATTTCATAACTTTTCTATTGTACCCTTAAAAAAAAACAAAGAAGTAACTTATGAGTTTTTTTTTTTTTTTTTTACTTGAAACTGCAGTCTTGTTTTGTTCTTACAATTTTCAGGGAAAACAAAACATTTTTTAAACAGTTTTTGTTGTTGAATTTTATTTTAAGAAAAAAAAACAGATTTATTTATTTATTTTTTAATCTGAACAAATATTGGAATATATATTTATTGAGAATTTGAAACTTTATTAGGGCTATACAAAAAGTAATAATGATTTTTTTATATATAGGTATAACTTTCCAAAAGTTTAAAACCAACATGGTATTAAGAAAGATAAATTTACTGAAATAAAATGTCTTGAAAAATATAAGCATTTAATATAAATTCATTTCAGATTTCTATATGATATCTGAAAGGAAAGCAACCTCCTTTTCCTATTGTTAATATCTCCAGGAATGTGGGACCCTTATGTTACTTTACTAATTTTCCAACATATCCATAATCTTGGAGTTTTGCAGACGAAGGATTTTCGAGTTTCCTCTTGATAATTCAATACTAGTACCAACATGAAAAAACTGCATTCCCCAAACCCTTTATGATGTTAATTTCTTTCAAAGAAAATTGGCTAATAAAAACATATTTTTAGATCAATATCGAATTTTTTTGTATGGCCGGAAAGTTCCTTTGAACTTTTCCTATGCACAACGTTTAGCGGTTTCTCACAGATATTTCAAGTACCACTTTAAACTTTATGCGTTTTTCTCCTTTCCCTCAACGGAATGAGTGTTGGAAAGAGGATAAGACCCGGAGAGACGCGGGAGGTCAGGAACCGAGGCCGCGCGTGGAATCTCCCCATTAACTCTGCTGAACAAAATTACTACTTAAATCGGGCGTCATGCACGAAAACACTCAAGGCGATGGGCTGCGCAATTTAGTGGAATCGGTTATCGGTAACGTGTCGATAGTTAACTCCTCCGATCCACCTAACTACAGGGAGGGTAGAGGCTCATAACTCTTTGTGTTTTGGCGGGTAAGACCGCCGCTTCTACCACCCCAAAATTGAGTTTGAGAGTTGAAAATGTGTATATAAATCAAACTGGTGTTAAAAGAAATGACTTTTGGTGGGTCTCGAAACTCCCTCGTCTTTATTATTGTGTTTTCAAGGACTAATGTAAAAGTTAAATCACTTTTCATCATGAAAAAAAGATCTTGTTATTATTATAATGCTGATGTGAATTATGAATATAATCTTTCTTAGTTTTGTTAATATTCCTTTAGAATGTAATAATTGTCTTGCAGTAATCTAGCATCTCCTTTTTAGATTGTTTATCTGAGATGTAATGATTATGTTCCATATTTATGAAATTTTATACTTTCTTTCCTCAAATTACAAAAATTGGCAAAACATGGATTGTTTTTATTTTAACGGTATTTGTGAAACTTAGTAATAATGCAGTAGTATTCTAAAAGTACCCTTTTATCAGCTTTGCCCAACGAAGTCCTTGTAGTGATTCTCTCACCCAAAGACTGTCCAATCAGGAATACCCTCTGAATGGTACTCACTATTAACAAAAATAAGGTAAGAAGTACTGAGTACTCTACTCAAACACTTCAAAACACTGTTCGGTAACTGAGTACTTAAGCTCTCGTCTCGAGGATATTTTCCCCATTTCTCAAAATTATTTTACACTGAGTATTTTAAAAAATACTCATTTTACTTAAATAGAAGTTATTACCTATATTGGGTATGAAATACTGATTTCATAGATTAAATAACCAGAATTAGGAATATAATATTTAGTGTATTGATAGCATTGTCCCACTAGATTCGGTCTGTCAGTTCGTGCATATATAATTGCAGTAAACCTACTGTCGCTTTAACTGTCACGTAAATACGCCTTGGTAGTGAACTATCAAAAATTTTCAGTTATTGCAATAACTGTTGAAGCCGCTCTCTTGGCAGTACTGTCGCACTAGGTCGTTATTGACAGTCGACAGTATTTGTAATAGTAGTGACGCTGCAGTCGTGTTAAATGAAAGATGTATTAGGCTTGACAATGATCTGTCGCACCATATCTACCATATCCACTGTTATGACGATCGGTGAGAAAGCATTAGTTACATTATTTCTAAATTTGATATTAATTCTATTCAAAATTTTTAACCTCATCGACATCAATGGTCTTGTGTCGTTACTCGTAGAATTTATGAAGTTAAAATAAATCAATTCCAGAACGAGTGTTTAATTGTGAACACTAGAGCTATTTTTATTATTATAGACCAGTAGTGGTGCCAGAATGGACAGAATATCGAAAAAATGGTATTTGAAAAAACGTTCCTCTTAATACTGAAAGAGTAGTTGATAAAGGAAAAGTACTCCAATGATTTTTGATGAGTACTTTGTATAATCAGATGTAAACTAAGAGTACTTTTTAGTACTTGACTAACACTAATTGAGTACTGCTCTTGTGCTGATGTTACCTAAATTCTGTCAACTCAAAGGCTTAGACGTAACTGGACGGCTTGGTCTGAGAGAACCCTCAAGGGCCTTTTTCTATTTCCTCAAAGCTGTTCTCCCTAGAATATATATTAGTTAATGCTATAATTCACTCCTTGATACTCCGAATATAATCAACGCGATATAAAAGCCATTAACGACAAATAGCTTCTCACGCGGATATTAAAGAGCCTAGAGTCGAAGGGTCACGGCACATAAATCCATGAGGTCGTGTCTTTATTAATATATTGACTGTGTGAGTTTGTGGAATGAAGAGGGGGGGGGGCGAAGAATTTATCTCCGAGTGCCTTCTAACGCTAATCTCTGCAACGTCAGCCTCGGTAATGGCTTGTGGTGCGTCAGTCACGGTTTTATGTCCCTTTCGACTCCTCGCCTCACAAAGATACTGATTTATTGTCATTCTTTGGCTGTCGTAGGGTAAGGTCGCGGGAAGAAGTAATTTTTTTTTTTCGAGTATGATATCCAAACCTAAGGGTTATTTGTACGGAGTAAGCAATCTTGTAGATGTGAAGGAATGTCCACACTTTTGGAATCTTTGCTGACCAGCAACTGTTAGCAGATTTTAAACGAGATAATCTCTTATGACATTTCAACAAGTAGAATGTCTATTTTATAAGTTTTTCTTTTAAATTCTTTCTATCTTATTTCAAGATAATACCTTGCATGATGGGAAAGAATTTGTATAAAATTGTACTAAAACACAAATTCTTATTACGATATTAATTATATTATTTTTATTATCTATATATTATTAATCAATTAAAGCAACCCCCTCCCCACAAAAATAAATAAAAAAATAATGATAAACGAGATAAAACATTTAATCTCCTGGCAAAAAGGGTATATATATACGTAACCTGCTTCGCTATAATAATAGCACATAAAACAAAACAAAAGTTTGGATTTGACTTATTCTAAAAATAGTACCGTAGATTTGGGTTACTTTCTCTATTGTCATCCCTCTTCATATTGTCCCAAAGCTAATAGATAGTGTTGTCAAAAAGTAACCCTATTCCACTCTATAATCTACAGAATACGTCATATACAAAATAAATAAAAAACTGCCTGAAAATAAATGAACGAAAGCACTTTAATCCCATTAGGTAAAACATGCAAAAAACTGTATACCTGTTAAAAATGAGTTCTAAAAGTAAAAAAAAGTAAAATGAGGATTAAAAGTTGATGATCATGCTCAAGGGAGATGGAGAGGGAGGGGGGGATAGGCGATTTCCAAAATTAATCAACTCTTAATGGTTAGAAATTGGAAATTTATTTATATAATTTAAAGATTAGAAATTAAATATCTGATTTACCATCAACATTATTTGAAAAATGGAATTTCAAAATTCGGTATCTTTGAATTTCGTTTTTCGTTCGTATTCAGGTTTTATACAAACCTGTTTTTCTTTAATAGTGGTACATCTGACAAAAGAATTCTTTATTTTATTTTAGGGTTACTTAGTAACATTCGTTTAACCTTTAGGACAGTCTATGGGACGACCCCAGTAGGGAAAGTCTTCGGTACAACCTTTTGGATACGTTCAGATAAAAACAAAATTAAAATAAATTAATGGCAGATGTGCCACTATTAGTGCAAAGCAGCGATATGTATGAAATATTAATTTTTGTTACATAATTAATAGAGCGTTATATAAAATTAAGTAAGCACACCATATAGTGAACTGTTAAAAGGAATTACATTCATAAATTCCTAATGGAAAGTACCAGCAAATTAACTACAATGAAAAATGGACGGAAAATACTGCTGTGGAAATAGTCCAGAAAGGAATAGAAAATATTAACGTGTGAATAACGAATTAACGTGCCAGACAAAGTAATTAATTTGACAAATAATTCTGAGAGGATCTTAAAAGTATTGTTGCCTGTTATCTGCGCATAACAGGCTTACATTCTTACTAATATAAGATTATCTACTTATTTTTCTATGTATATGCACTTTAAGTACTAACTTTTCTATATTATTACGCGGTGACTTCTATATTAGAAGCATCTGGGGTATTGCATTGTGAGGATGTATGTATCGCGTCCTCAGTATTTTCTCTAATGGTCGATTATTGAATCGATTTTTGGAACAGCTATCGGAGAGCTAAAGATGAGAAGAAAGGACCGTCCAGAGAAGGCCTATATAATTGGATCTGGTGAGGGGATGGAGGGAGGGGAAGAAAACCGGTTCCTCCAGACACCTAACCCCCTCCATCTTGCTACAAATATCGAAAGTGTAACACTTTTTACTTTCCTTATTTAACATTTCGTTTTATTTATTGCCACCTTTATAATTTGTGTAATTTGCATATCACTGCAGTACGCCTTCCCATTTGTAGATACAATCGAAATCATATGTTAAAACGCAAAACTGAAACAAGTAATTCTCCATTGTTAAAATATGTTTCAAAGAAGGTTCTTATGTATCCGACCATCATAACCTGACACCATAACGTTATAACCTGTGCATTCTTAGAATACATAAAAATTAATGAAGCGCCATCAAAAAATTATATTTTATTGTTAAAATTCCTTTATTTACAAAACAAAAAACCTAAAAATGTAACAACAATTAACATTATATTGGTTGGGGGAATTCCATAATGCCATTAAATTACGTAAAGGAACTGTATACAGGCATTTAACTTAACAAACTCTCTCAGATCTTTTTCAATTTGTAAATTGTGGTCTTTCCATCATTTTAGTACTTGAAATTGATTCTTACCTTAAAAAGTTTAATTGCTTAATGTCAAGGAAAAGTGAAGCCAAAAAGGTGGGCCCTTTTAGAGCTCCAGGGGCGTGCCAGAGTAGAAGGAGCCAATCACAGGCTGCATTCTGTTTCCGTTTTTATTGCAATGGGAGACTATTATAACATCAAAGTAAACCCGAGTTCTGAAGGCTTGATTATTAACTTTCCTCTATTTGGCTTTCCTTTCCTAGTGAAGGAGAGTAGGGTATGGCATTCCCTTGCTGTCACTAGGTTTAGAGGTTAGATTTCATTGTAGATGCATAAACAGAACACTGCCATACTGTCTCACTGTAACAGAACTATCATGACAGAAAACTGTCATCATAAAAACGAGGCTTTTGTTTCCACTTTGTGACTTGTTGTCTACCATATTATTATGGGTGAGCTGTAGTAGACTCAATGTTTTAGAAATGAATTTGAAAAAAAATCTTAAGTTAATGTAAATTTTTGTCAAATTATGTTCAACTCATTTTTTGAATGATTTGGATTTAGCAAAACTTTTTACTTAAATTACAAAACAAGCTCCAGCGGCAGAAACTTCTAAACTCACTTATACAAAATGTTACAAGTTGGTATAGGTGCAATCTCCACTAAAAAGTAACCCCATGGTGAGTTAGTTGATCTCTTTTGAACAAACGTTGATAATAATTCACTCAACAATGATAATATAATTACATTTAGTGCAAGCACTGAAGGAGTAAAAATAATAGTATAAGTAGACAATTTGAATTTCCTGCCTCTGGAGCTTATTTTTTACACTAAAACCCTTTAAGGTATATTTTCCCTTACTCAATAAATTTATAAAATGCTAAATATATATCATACAACATATGTACTAAACCTGTTGTACAAACCATTCCTCACTCCCTGGTGTTCAGTAATAGGAGATATTCAGTAATCTCCTAAAACAAATCTATCATAGTCCCAAGATCAAAATAGTAACCAAACAGACTGTTCGTAATTTTTAGTCAACCTTTTATTCTAATTCTAAATACCAAGTTTATAATAAAAAAAAAAAGTAATTAAAACTGCTTTAATAAATGTCAATTCATGAAGTTTTAGTGACAAATGTTTAAAAACTGTGTTGTAAAAACCTGAAAAAATGCAAGAGGTTCATTTAAATATTTTTAATACCTCTAGGATTATTTATGTTATGAGAAACATATTGTTTTTTTGGTGGTAAAAGAATCTAAGCTAACTTAAATTCTTTTGATTATTGTCGTTAATATTATATTTAATAGCAGAACTTGGCTTGCAATTGAAGAAATGGATGAATTTCAATAATATACAATTCAGAAAGTTTTAGATACTACAATACCAAAGATATCGAATTATTTTTATATGTTGTTACTTTCACTTTTATATTTAGAATTAAATTTAAAAATGTTGATTCTTGTTTTATTTATTTGTGTTATATCCGAAACCTTATTTTTAAACTAATTTATATTGTCTAGCTGAAACAAAACCATAATCAAAATTCATTAGTTATTTTTCAATAAAACCAGTTATGAGCCCACTTTCATGAATTTTATTTAAATAGCAAATAATCATACATAAAAAGAAGTGAATATCAAATATTGATAAAATTTTTTAATAAACAAGTTGACATTTTTTTATGATGGACCGGTTGTGAAAAGACACTTTCTAATTGGTCAGTTTTCTTTATTCATTTTTTTCAATCGTGAATATTGTCAATAACTTTTTTTTTTTTTCAATTCGAACCAACTGGTTCCAATTACGGATTCACTTACTTCTGATATTTTTTTGTTGATGATTAGAAATCATTTTGTAATAGACTTAATTATTTTTACATAAAAACAACCTGTTAAATTTATTAAAAGGGTTACGTATGCTTTACCTTTCCTTAGGCGCTGGACAGTGGGCTGTCTATGGAATCATGTTGGGCAAAAGTCAATGTTTTTTTTTTAATTTTGTACAATTACGGATTTACGGTTCCAATTACGGATTCACTTCTGATATTTTTTTGTTGATGATTAGAAATCATTTTGTAATAGACTTAATTATTTTTACATAAAAACCACCTGTTAAATTTATTAAAAGGGTTACGTATGCTTTACCTTTCCTTAGGCACTGGACAGTGAGCTGTCTATGCAATCATGTTGGGCAAAAGTCAATTTTTTTTTTTAATTTTATACAATTACGGATTTACGGTTCCAATTACGGATTCACTTACTTCTGATATTTTTTTGTTGATGACTAGAAATTGTTTTATAATAGCCTTAATTATGTCTACATAAAAACAACTTGTTAAATTTATTGTAAGGGTTATGTATGCTTTACCTTTCCTTAGACGCTGAACTATGGGCTGTCTACGCAATCTTATTGGGCAAAAGTCAATTTTTTTTTTAAACAATTTTGTACAAAATACAGTCACTTATCATTCTTAAACAATTTTTCCATTTTTCTTGTCTTATCAGTCTCTTTTAGCCATAAGACATCCGTACCCTCCTAAACATCTTGCTCTTATATCTTCTTGGGTCGTCCTCTTTTTTCCTCTCTGTTGGGCTCTAATAGATTTTTTTTAACCATTTTTCCTCTAGCATTCCTTGTAAGTGGTCATTCCATTTCAGTCTTCTTGTTTCAATTATGCAGAGGAACATAAAGGCTTATTATTAAGATGGTTAAGTCTAGAAATGGCAAGACATTGCCTCTAGTTGTCTATTTCTATTGCGAAAAACTTTTTTCTTTCTTTTTGTGCCGTCGCACACATTTTAGGTGCATATAGGTTGACACTTTCCAGAAAAAAATGAGATAATCTTTTTGTTTTAAGAGTAACCTGTTTAGTCCAAAATATATAATTCAAGGTTCTAATTTCCTTCCTTTGTCTTTAACTTTTTTTAGAGATATAAATATCAACTGCTGCGGATGGGAATCAAACCTGTAACGTTCTGAAAAAGTCTCTCTAGGACCCTCATCCCAACGTACTTGGCTACCACTTTCTCAAACGCATATGTTCCATAATTTTTTTTTTACTCACTAGGTTGTAATAGATTCTGTGAGTTCTGGTATCGTTGTAATATTGGTTTATAATTTGTAATTTATAGTTCTATTTTTATTTTCTATTTCTATTATTATATGGAACCAATTAAAACTTTTGCTTACCACTACAATAGTTGCTAATCGTCTGAGAGTTCAACTAGTGTCTATTCAATGGTGCTAAACTTCAAACTTCAACTTTTTCAAATAATCTGTCTTCACAGGTCACTTGTAAAAAAATAAAAAAAATAAGTGCACTTAGTGCAGATGTTAAAAATGTGGGCACATCTATGCTTAGATGCATAAGCTTGTTTATTAGTGCAAACAGGTGTGGGAGAGAAAAGGGCTGTAAATTAATTTATTAAATTCCTTCGTTCCAACAAGTATTATGTGTAATTAAATTATTATACTAACTTTTATTGTATCAAATATGATAGTTAAATTATGACACAAATGTACAATCCTTTTAAAATTTTCACTCATTGTTTTCTTTTTCAATGAAATAAAAATTATATTTCTTTATTTTAATAATTGTATTTGATTTGTATAATATTAAAAGTAATTTTGTTGGTATAATTAGACCAAATAGAGGAGACATCTTATGAAATGGGGCACTTATACACCACAATTACAACTACTACTGCAATTTTAATTAACTGTCCCAGAGTTTTATCTCTAAACTGATGGAAAATTAGGGTAACTTAAATTTTGGTTTGAAAAAGATCTTTTTATTTATATTTTATGTTCATCTAAATATTAAACTTATACCACCTTTTAATCTGTTAACAGTATGCATCGGGACGAACGGGAGAATGTCCTCTCCTTCGAACAAGGAGCACCATTATCGCAACCTGAGGGACCGATACACAAATTGTACCTATGTGGATGGCAATCTAGAACTGACATGGGTTCAGGACGAACACTTAGATCTCAGTTTTCTCCAGTATATAAGGTAAATATAATTTTCCAATATCTTTTTTTAATTTTTAGAGTTTTGTTTAATTTATAAAGTTTTATTAAAAAGAAAATTATAAATATCCATAAAGTTCAGTCCATTAGTTTTATATTCAATTAAATTATTAAATCACTGGACTTACTATGGATTTAAAAATCAGACTTGAAAAAATAGCTTGTGTACTGTAAAGGTTAAAAATTGTAAAATAATATATTTTTCTTTTATAACTTGGTTATGAATCAACCAAAAAATGTACTATTCATGTGCCCACAAGAACAGCACAAGTTATTTATAATCAGTCAAAATTTATTTATCAACTTATTTTTATACATTAGTTTTATTCAAGGAAAAATTCTCCCTTTTTTCACTTTTTAAAATGTTTATTATAATGGTTTTTTTGAGCTATACCAGCACATCTTCAATGTTTTCATCATCTTACATTATTTATTTATATCCATAAATTAATTTGTTATTTTGTTTAGCTAAAATTATTCCTTATGTAATATCTACATATCATCTATCTAACGTTTGATTTTTATTATAATCATTTTGAAATGTTCTGTACCTATAAGTTAAGTAATTAAGTATGTATTCTTAGTTTATTTTATATTTAAATTTTATTTTATGACCTAACATTTTTCACTTTTATATTGCTATTTTTAATGTAAGAATTCTAAATTTAGGTCACAAGTTATAAATAAATTTTAGTTGAAGTTTGATTAATATATTATTCCGGTTTTCCAGGGAGGTGACAGGCCATGTCCTGATTTCGCATGTAGATGTGAAGAGAATCGTCTTGCCCCGATTGCAGATTATAAGAGGACGTACACTCTTCAAGTTGAATGTTTACGACCAAGAATTTGCACTCCTTGTCACCCTGTCCAAAATGCACACCCTCGAAATGCCCGCTCTCCGAGGTAAATTTCTTTAATTTTTTTCATTTTTATATTTAGCTAATCAACTATTCACTGTTTTTCCTTTAATATTCAAGTAACATTAACTACAATTAACTATCCAAATTTCCAATCCTCTTTATGTAAGATTTTTACCCAAATTTTTACTTTTTTGACCATGCCTGAGAACATTTCTGAAGAACACATACAAATTAATATCTAATTTTAATTTAATGATTTAAATGTAATTAATAATTTTCATGATTTTTTTTAATTTTTCAAGTAGAGAATATCTTTTGAATTCTGTTGACAACGAGCTGTCAAATACTCAACAATTGTTGATAATGAGCAAACGCACATTATTTATGCATTTCGATAACTATCAGTTATAGGGGATTTTGTACCAGGGGACTGAGGTTTCAAACAGAATATTGATTTCAAAATTTTTAGATAACTGGAAAAAATTCAGTGTTTTTACAACTTAATTTACTCTATAGCTAATTAATCAAAGAAAGAAATTTTTAAATATACTTATTGTAATGAAGAAAATAACACTAGGGGAATAGATACAAAACAAAAACACTATGCTGTTCTTAAAGGCTCCTCTTCATACCATGGGTTGTTAGGCGAATTGGAGGAATACTACAAATGGGAAATTAAGAAGCTAGGATCAGTGTTGCCATGATTTGCAATAATTTCCTTCCCGCACTTCTTAAATTAGTGAAATATTCAAAACCATTTTTCCTGATGAAAGGGCTAAAATCTTTAGGACACATATTATTATGAGCATAACTTTAATCGAAATGAATAAAACCACAGATCTTTCTGGTAAACATGACCTGACCAAAAAAATAACCTTATAATTAAATCTCATAGGCTGCTTTCGTTAATTTAATTATATGACCTGTTAGAGTTGCATAATATAACATTTTTGACCATTCAAAATAAATATTACATGTGGAAATGTTCAGTCTTGTTCAATAAGTAATTTTACACCTACACCCAATGTATTAGAAACTAAAGTTTTTTGTTTTCATTTTACAACTATCTTTCAATTAAAATGGAACAAAATTATGCTGTTCTGAGAGAATCACCCAAATATGGCTATCTTTTGATACTAATTAACAAACTAATTAATTTTTAACTATTTAATTTTTTTTTATTATTCATTTCTTAAAAAAATTTTTAAATAATTGAAATACTAAAGAATTGTTTAATTTATTATAAATTGTTATATTCATTCCCTGATATAAATATAACAAACTAATTCTGAATCATTGGTAAATATTTACCTGAGGTAATCTCACCTGATAGCAAGCTCTTGATGTGTACTTATTAGTTTCTCATCTCTTTGAGATAACGCTGATAACAAACTCAACAAAGAAAAATTCTTCTATGTTTATTATTATGTTTATAAAATCATCATCTTGTTTGGAAAATAAATTCTTGGATTGCTTATATTTAAAAAATACTTTAAATTTAATTCAGTGTAGCAATTGGAAGGTTAATCCAGAATCGAATCAATGAATTGTTAAAACCATCCTAAGTTATTATACAAATTAGTAAACTCTTTGATTTGATTCCCGATTCACCTGCTGCCTATCTCTACGTCCTACTGATTTTTCAAATAATTATAATGTGATTAAATGTATAGGTATTGAAATATGTTTTAATGCTTTCAGATATCCTAGCCGGTAGCGTTGGTATGTTTAACAATTACAACTTATGCCATGTGAAGTCGATAAACTGGGATGAAATTATCACTGGCCCAAATTCAAGCTACGTATACGTTTACAACTTCACCCAGCCTGAGCGGGAGTGCCCTCCTTGTGACAAGTCCTGTAAAGCAGGATGCTGGGGAGAAGGTCCGCAAAACTGTCAAAACTTCTCAAAAATCAATTGTTCTCCTCAATGCTATCAGGGTCGATGCTTTGGACCAGAACCGAGGGATTGTTGTCATCTGTTCTGTGCAGGTGGTTGCACAGGCCCAAAGCAGAGTGATTGTTTGGTGAGTTTCATTTATCAAGAAGCATATATTGAAATTAGTGTTTTTAAAATTATTTGACTTAACATTAGTAAAAATAAACTAAAAAATAAGCTTTATGTAATCATCCCTATTATAAATCTGTTATTTTTCTCAGGCTTGCCGTAACTTCTACGATGAAGGTGTCTGCACGCAAGAATGTCCTCCTATGCAAAGGTATAACTCGATATCATATTCCTGGGAAGTGAATCCGAATGGAAAATACGCTTATGGTGCAACATGTGTAAAGAACTGTCCAGAACACCTCCTGAAAGACAACGGTGCCTGTGTACGGAGCTGTCCACCCAAGAAAAAGGTAATCGAGTTTGATGAATAATCAAAGATATATTTTGACTTTAATGTTATTTTATTATATTCTTACGATATTTGTTTCTGTACAAGCTTCGTGGAATTAGTAAGTATCACGAAGACCAATTCATTTTTAATTTAATAAAAATTTTATTATAAAATAGCTCTAAAATATAATGTTTGTGTAGATTATAGTTTAAGATTTAATATTCTTTGCAGGCTGTGAATGGCGAATGTGTTCCTTGTGACGGACCGTGCCCAAAAACTTGCCCTGGGACTACTTCAATCCATTCTGGCAACATCGCTTCTTTTAAAGATTGTACCATCATTGAAGGATCCTTGACAATTCTAGATCATACTTTTAGTGGCTTCCAGCAGGTTTTCCCTAACTACTCTTATGGCGAATGGTTCCCAGCTATGCATCCAGATCGACTGGAGATCTTCAGCACACTCAAAGAAGTTACTGAATATGTCAATATTCAAGGCTCACATCCAAATTTCACAAACTTGTCTTATTTCAGGTAACTACATATTTTTTTTTTTTTAAATTAACTAACCCATGAATTTTATGTTTATCTGTGATTTTTAAAATTATAATAATACAAAAATGCAATATCCTGCATTCAATTAACTGTGTTTCAAAGATTGTTGTTAAAAATAAAAAACAAAATTGTGCTCACTTTTTTATCTCTTCACTATAAAATGTTTAACATAAGCATTATTTAATTATTTTTATTCACTAAAAAAATAATCTTTTAATGATAGCACAATAAGTACAAGAAATATTTTATCACAATCAGTTTGACAGTTATTATTATCATTTACAATTAATAATATTTTACTGAAATAACAAAATAATTTTCGCAACTATGGATTTTTCATTTGTTTGATTTTTATTTTTAAAAAAAATTAATTTGTAATAAAGTTGAACTGTATTGCAAAACAAAATATTTTGAAATTAACCATTAAATTTATATTAAAAAAATTTAAGACTTAATTTATAAACGATGCCTGAGTAAATCTTACTCTAACTTTAATTTTGACTTAACTAGGATAAATTTTGATGTAATTTCACTTAACCTATTCAGAAATAAAACCTACACTTAGATAAAAGAAATTTACTAGTTAATTGTAAGTGTTGAGCTCTTAAGTGTATTTTGAGGTTATTTCTCAGAATTTAAAATATATTTAGATTAACTATTTTCTTTTTTAAGACTAATTTATTCAGTTTCAATAGAAATAATAATATCCATTTTGTTATCCAGAAACTTAGAAGTGATTGGTGGAAGGAAAGTGACGGAATATTTCTCATCTCTATACATCGTGAAGACATCACTCAAATCACTTGGTCTCCGCTCTCTGAAGAAAATACACTCCGGCAGTATAGCGATCCTAGAGAACAAAGATCTCTGTTTTGCTGAAGGAATTGATTGGTCAAAGGTGAAGAAGTCCTGGACTGCTGAACACAACACTTTATTACAAAACAATAAACCAAAAGACCAGTGCAGTATGTATCTTAAAAAATTCCTTTATTTTATGATCAATTGATTACTCAATAAAGTAATGGAAATGAACAAATGATTGTTATTTGCCATTTTTTTTTCAGTCCAAGAAGGAATGGTGTGCGATCCCCAGTGTACTTCCGAAGGATGCTGGGGCCCAGGGCCTGACCAGTGTCTCTCTTGCAACAATTACAGATTGGGCAACACTTGTCTTCAAGATTGTGATGCCGTTGCAGGGTAAGGATAGTAGTAATTTGATTGAAATTAAACAAATTTAGGAAATTTATTTACAACATATCCTCCATATATTCAAGGCATATTTATGGAAATTGGACTGTAAAGACAAAAATAATTTGTTTTCACTCTTTAATTCTAAGGATCAAAGTATAGCGCTAAAAAGAAACATGTATAACAATAGGACTTCTGAGAATACTTTTCTGACTTAATTTTTCTTTCAGAATGTACAAATCGAACCAGAAGATTTGTATGCCGTGTCATGAAGAATGCGAGTCAACTTGCCTAGGTCCTGGGCCAGGAAATTGCACACGATGCAAACATGTGCGGGACGGACCATTTTGCGTGTCGGAATGTCCAGCATCTAAGTACAATGCAGATGGAGAATGTAAACCTTGTCATGCTAATTGCGTCTACGGTTGTAGTGGTCCACAGAACACTATTGGAGCGACCGGATGCCATTCCTGTGAAAAGGCTATTATTAATGGAGAAGTTACTATTGTTGTGAGTTTCATTTAATTTCTTAAATTTTTATTTATTTTGGGTATATTTTTCTTTGAAAAGAATTGACTATTGAAGGTCATCAGAGAAGGATGAAGATGCTCTCTGTATATCTTTCATAACTCCTAGAACACTTTCAGGAATGCTTGATAAATACACTGGATATCATTTATAGTGATGTCATGTATAACAACATATTGGTTATAGTGATAAATATTTTTGTTCCCATGATTCTCGAAGCCTTAGCAATATATTTTTTAATGGATATAGCTACTATAGTTACAGCAACTTATCGGTCATTACAATCCATTTTAATAACAATAAAATCAATTTTAGCAACAACATGCCACAAATTCATTAGAAAGCATTGCAAATAAGAACCCTAATTTTTCTATAAATATTTATTTTACTTAAAACTCATGCCTTGAAGAGCCTTCCCTATTTATTTATACATTTCCATCCAGTGAAATGTTAATTGTTTAATTTTATTTTTCCTTTCTAAAGAGGTGCAATATTTTATAAATAGTGCAATAAATGGTGAGACGAATATCAGCTTAGGTAAAAAATAGAACCTAAATCACTCTAACTTATCAATCTGGAAAAATTTGGCCTTTATTCAAAATTTTTAGAAAATGGGAATTTACCCATGGCTAAACCAAAGATCTATTGCTAAAATGATTTTGAATCCAAAGAAGCCACAATATTCCTCTGTCTAGTGCTAAGCTTCTTGCTAAAGTGAATGATTTCTGGATATACATGACATATGTAGTATGATTGGTTTGACGACAACTAGCTTTACTAATCAAGCATACCTGATCCCTAGAAGGATATTATAGACATTATTCTAGTACATATATTATATTTACTTATTTTTTTCCCATTCAAGTTAGGTACATCCAACTGCTCTTTTTAATCAAAAACTTGGTGACAGAGCTCAGCTTTTCACACTTTTTTTTCTTTAAGATTGTAACTTTATTGTTCATTTTTTTAATTTTTTGTAATTGCTGATTATTTTATTATTAATTTAATTGCAGGAGAGGTGCTTGCAAAAGAACGAATCATGCCCGGATGGTTACTACCATGAGTATGTTCAACCACAAGAACAGGGTGCCTTGAAACCATTGGCAGGGAAGACAATCTGCAGGAAGTGCCATCCAAGGTGTCGCAAGTGTACAGGATATGGTTTCCATGTTCAGGTACTTATCCAAAATATATTTATCAGTAATAAATCTTTTCATTTCATTTTGAAAATTTTCTTACTTTTCTCTTGATGGACTTGTTTTTAAAATAAATTTTTTAAATAGGTCTGCCAAGAATGTACGAACTATAAGCGAGGAGAGCAGTGCGAGGATGAATGCCCACAAGACCATTACGCAGACGAGTCATCCCAGCAGTGTGTTCCATGTTCACCCGAGTGTCGTGGTTGCACAGGGCCTACTAACAGCCATTGCATAGCCTGCCGCAACTTTAAAATTTTCACTGTTAGTATCTCTTTTTTTTTTTTTTTTGCAATTTATTCATTATAATGTTGTTTTATTTATCTATTTTATAAATAGATTTTTTATATTATTTTTGGTTGCAGAGTGAACTTCTTGCTGACAATACAACATTGTTCAACTGTACTGAAACATGTCCTCCTGATAGAAATCACAGAGTGTTCCCTGAGAATGGAGAACCTTACTGTTCAGTTGAACCAGAACCAAGAATGTAAGTTAACTCATTTGAATTTCCATTTTCTTTTTTGATAACTTCATCTATTGGCTGAACTAACTTAACATAATCCCTTTACTTGTTGGAAATAATGTTAGGCCAACGAATGTCGATTATTCTCAAGAATGTATGAACAAATAACTTTTAATAACCAATTAGTTTTTCAGAATTTCCTTTGGTGATCCTACATCTTTCTAATTCAGCAGTACTGCTAATACATGCATTTATTTTTCCTTATTATTAATAACTAAACGACTGTTCTGTTGGCTTTGCGTATTTTCTTCTTTTAATGGTGTTATGTATTTTACATATTTTAATGGTCAGAGATTTAATGAATTAGTCTACTTTAATCAATGATAAAGCAATAATGATTAATTATTTTATTGTTTATCCTAGTAGTAGTTTTCACTAATAATTCAGCAAAGATCTATCTTCCATTTTAAATAAAAATTATGGTTTACTTTCTATTACAGAGCTGAGAATGAGCGAATGCCAATTGTATTCATGAGCGTGATTGCTGGAGCATTAATCCTGTCTGGCTTTCTCATCATCCTGGTTTACCAATGTAGGCTGCGCAACAAAGAGAAGAACGCCACAAAGATGTCGATGATGCTACAAGGTCTGGAACCACTCCATCCCACCAATGTCAAGCCTAACCTTGCCAAGCTTCGCATCATTAAAGAGGCCGAAATGAGGAGAGGAGGGGTGCTTGGATATGGTGCCTTCGGTACTGTGCACAAGGCAAGTATTATATTGCATTAAATGTTATTAAAATGACAAACAAATTTATTAGCTAGTTTACACTTTGTTTTTATTTAAATCTTTAAACATAATTATTTTTGTAAAAACAACTGTCACAATTTAAATTATTGTAATAAACCTGAACTGTTCACTTAAAGAAAATATTTGACTGAACTCACAATTGAAACACCTCTTCCAGTAAACAACTACCAACTTATTCTGTTATTGCAGTCTAAAATTTGTTCTCAAAGATTCATATTTTTACTAAGTTACTATGTTTTTAATTTTCTTCAGATAATAACTTTAGCAATAGAGGTATTCACGTAAAATGGGCTAAAGTCATAATTTTTTGAAAAGGTTGCTTTGAGATTTTCATCATAGGTGTTAATTGTTTCATAATAGTGTGTATTTATTTTTATTTAAAAAGTAATATTTTTGTTCTAAGTGAAATGGAATCAGTGAAATGGATCAAGCTAACAATATCATAAAACTTATTTAAATATTGTTATTAAGCTTACTTTAGTGCATAGACATTTAGCGGGTTAACACTAGTTTCTTGAATACCCCTAATATCATTTATATTTTCTTATTAATTAGTTATTAATAAATAAACATTGTATTCATGATAAAGTAATTAAGGTTCTATTTATAATTAATTTTTTCCCAGCTCTGTTTCGGAGTATATCTTTGCTACGTCTCTAGTGGAATAAGGATAATTTTTAAATAATTGAATATTATTTTCTTTATAGGGGGTTTGGGTTCCTGAAGGCGAAAGCGTTAAGATTCCTGTAGCCATTAAAGTTCTCCGTGAGCGGACTGGCGCTAACACAAGCAAAGAGTTTCTGGATGAGGCGTATATCATGGCGAGTGTGGAGCACCAGAACCTGCTTCAGTTGCTGGGTGTTTGTATGACACACGAGATGATGCTAGTGACACAGCTCATGCCTCTCGGATGCCTTCTGGACTATGTCAGGAACCACAAAGACAGGATAGGGTCAAAACCTCTCCTTAATTGGTGTCATCAGATTGCCAGAGGTAATTAATTAATTAGCATTTATTCACTACGATAAATGATGATTCAAATTTGTTTTTATAAAACATCCAAATCCAGCTCTATCTTTTAACTCAGAAGTGGTATAGTCTTGAGCATTTCGTTCATATTGGGAAATAAATCTCTACATTTCCTAGTATCTCATCTTTTTTGTTTATACTTTTGTCTACCTTCCGTTAACTCTTTCGTGTTGTTATTGTCGCTTATTTATGTTACTCCCTCTTTACCTCACCACCTGTACTCAATTCAGTTTTGCTCTGGCCTCCTTGCAACAGTAAGACTGAGTATTTCTCCCACCAGTACACTCCTAACGTGACATCTTTTTTTTCTCATTTGAGCATTTTCCTCACCTGAACACCTCCTGCATTTCTTATTTTAAATCATGAGCCGAGGCAAGAAGATCTTAGATCTTTTATGAAATTTGAATTCTTCAGCCCCTGATGGAAGAGCTACAAATTACAATTTCAAATTAGTCAAAAAGATTTTTGTCATAATCAGATTCAATCATATAAAAAAAAAAATAGTACAAATTGTCTACCATGAGATAAATGGTCACGGGACATCTCTTAGGCAACAAAAAAGTAGGACACTCAGGTATTAAGGACTGTAAATTAAAGAGAATTAAATATTATTTAATAAATAATTTGCAAGGATAATAATGTAAATATTTTTATCAGTTTTTATTATGACCAAGATATAATAGTTCAAAAAGTCCAAAGCATAAAGATATGTCAATTCTATAAGCTTAATTTAAAAATCTCAAAATTTTCAGGTAAAATGAGCATCCTTCTCCCTCCGTTACCCACAGGCAAACTCATCTTAAATGTACTATA
The DNA here is from genome assembly GCF_000696795.3 of Halyomorpha halys. Classification (NCBI taxonomy): domain Eukaryota; kingdom Metazoa; phylum Arthropoda; class Insecta; order Hemiptera; family Pentatomidae; genus Halyomorpha; species Halyomorpha halys. The sequence continues at coordinate 109,565 of NW_027115131.1, forward strand.
ACATTTTTAAATTTCCTTTCATGTTTCATTCTTCAAATTTTTATAGTTCAAAATAGGACAATAAAAAACACAATTCATTAAATAAAAAAGTATAGCGTTGTGTATATTCAGAAAATTATACAGTTTTACGATGAGATGTCAGCAGCATTCATTGAAAAATTATTATATTGTACATGCAGATAAAGCCTGTCTGCATACCTCTGTTATGGTATTGTGGATAATGTATAGACCCTACCCCATATTCATTGTATCAATATAAAACTGGTGATAAAAGCTTTAAGAACTTTAACAAGTTAAGTTAATAAGTTATAGATAAAAAGTTGGGAGGCATAAACAAATAATAACTTAAAATAGGTAAATATTATTTTGATAGAGAATGAGGAAAGAAATTTTTTTTGTAATGGACATTATCTTTTTTGTATATATATATTTTAGATCTTTGACATAATTATATCAATTAATTATATAATTTTTACTCAGGTATGGCTTATCTGGAGGAGAAGAGATTAGTGCACCGAGACTTAGCAGCAAGAAATGTTTTGGTCCAGACACCTAGCTGTGTAAAGATCACTGACTTTGGCCTTGCTAAGCTGCTTGACATCAACGAAGATCAATACAAAGCTGCTGGAGGGAAAATGCCTATTAAATGGCTCGCTCCTGAGTGCATCCAACTCAGGACATTCACTCACAAGAGCGATGTTTGGGCTTTCGGTTAGTATACATAGTCATTTATATTGTGTTTGATGAAAATAATTTTTAATTCCATCTATATTAATACATATTACAATATCAGATAATACTTTTTGCATTAAATAGACTGTTTATTGAGGACGATTCTAGACTTAGACATAATTCTATAATAATAATATTATAACTCTATACTATAACATTATAGTATGATCCGTTAAAACGGAGCTGTAAATAAATGAAAGAAAGTTTGCATGAGTGTCCATAATCATTGGTAAGATTATACTTGGAAGATAAAATGAACTACACAAAATTTTGGTATTTTTACAAATAAAATTAGATTAGAAAAAAAAAGTGTAAAAATGAAAGTTTCTTTAACTTTATTGATGTAAGGACAAATCAATTGTCTTTCCGACCCTGTTAATTAAAAGTGTAAGAAAAAATAATGATGTTTAACATTTTATAATGTAATATTATGAACAAAAAAATAGTACCAAGTTAAGCTAAAAATACTTCAACGTTATAATTGTTAATATTTATTTTAATACGTTCTGGCACTGTACTATGGCTGAAGCCACCCTCTGTTTTTTTCAATAAAGGAGTAATCATTAATTTTGATCATAAATTATGAAAATAGCTAAATTATATCAGTAAGTCTTACATTATTTTATTCAAATTAGATTACTAATCACAAAATTTAAACTTTTCACTTCAATTTTTATTTTCTTATAGGCATACAATATATTTAATACACCTCAAAAAAAGTAAAAGTTGAGATTGAAAATAATAAATCTTCATAAAGTAGAGATCAAACAAGTTAAACAGGAGGGTGGCATAACTGTATTATCCTTCAAAGCAAAGTGAAGCCAAAGAGGAGGTATATATCCTTAGGGCATAGGTTTTTATTGAGGTTAACTGGAATGTTTGCCATTGTAATTTAGGCAACCAATGATTGGCTTGTACTCTTCCTTTACTCCTCTGCCACACCCCTGGGTCCATCACAGGGCCTGCCTTTTTGGCTTCACTTTTCCTGCCAGTTTACTCCCTCCATTATATTCCTTCCTCCAAGATGTAAAAGGTTAAAGAATTGTTGCACTTATAAGGCAGTATCACTCATGTGTATCTCAGATATTGTTAGTTTTTTTTTCGTTTTTTTTATCTTGACTTTATAAAAAATAAATTTCTTCACCTAAAATAATAATTTATCAATATTAAAAAAAAAAGTATGTTTATTACTTTTTTCCCCTGTGATGAAAACAACTAATGAACAGGAGATTTCATTCGTTATTTTTTATTTTTGTAGTGATTGGTTCTTTTGTTTTTGCACATAATTTTTGGATTTTATTTAGTTAATCAGATGAACTTGGTGATGATTTTATCATGTGTTTGAAACAAATATAAAAATTTAACATAGGTGAAATCATGAGACATAGATTGTTTAATTATACATAAATTTAACTTACTTTTATATTGTTTATCAGGTGTGACAATCTGGGAATTGTTGACTTATGGTGGACGCCCTTATGAAAGTGTCCCAGCAAGAGAAGTTCCGGAGTTATTGGAGAAAGGGGAGAGATTGCCCCAACCTAACATCTGTACAATAGACGTCTACGTCCTGATGATCAAGTGCTGGATGTTGGATGCTGAGAGCAGACCCTCCTTTAAGGAGCTGACCGATGAGTTCTCTAAGATGGCTCGGGATCCTGGTCGTTATCTCGTCATCCAAGGTGACAAGCTCATGAGGCTACCCTCTTATTCATCTCAGGTAATGTATAAGTTTTATCATTTCATTGAATCCTTTTTTATTAATAATTATAAATTTCATTGCTTAAAAGTACACTATAAGGAATCAAAATCTTAACTTTTTATCAACAAATTATACAATAGCAGTTACTGCATAATTTTTATTTTAAAAGATTATACCATAAAAACGATTAAAAAACTGTTCGATACAAAATGCTCTCTGAATAAGTTTTATTCTAATTTTTATTTTTAAAACAAATAATAAGGCCCATGGGCATTGAAGCTATACTGTTGCACTACATCAGATGTGATTGTTAGTTGTACACTATTTCACATTTAGTGGCATTGTAGCTACTGTCACATTAAACCTTGTTTCTCTTATGATCCCTTACAACAATAGATACTACCATGATGAAATCTATATTATTGCTGTCATGGTAGTACTGTAGCATGGTAGCACTAGATATGTGACAGCTGGCAGTTCATGTTGTGGCAGTGAAGCTACCCGTTAAGGCCTGTTTCATGGTGACACTTTATAGCCATGGGAGCAACTGCTATGGTGAATGACAGTTGCGCCATCAGGTATGATAGATATCAGTATCTGTCGTGATATTGAATCTACTGTTGTATTGAGGTCTGTTTATTTAAATCAATCATTATAATGTCAACTGCCAGATTTTTACCCAATTAAGGGTTACCATCATATTAGACTGGGTGAACTCCGTCGGGCTTCTGAACCCACAGGGCTAACTCACAGCTACAGTGAAATAGAGAATATTCATCTACCATAGGAGGATTCAAACCAGGGTAGTTGGAGTTTGTAGCACAGTACTTTACCAATGAGCTACCCACTTCCACAAATTTTTATATATAGAACTTTATTAGTTCTGGGATTTATCTATATTCTCATTATTATTCATTTAATGAATTATTTATTGGAAAAAAATCAAATTTATAATTTTGCACATTATTTTAGGAATGTAATGGTCAAGAAGAAAAAGAGCAGACTTCTGTTGAGATTGGAGAAAATGAAAATGATACAGATGAATACTTGCAACCGAAGAGCAGGCAAACCATCGCCGGATCTCCATCTCCCCCGCTTGGTTCAGAATCACCAATACCATCGTCAGTACAGCCACCTGGTTGGGGAGAACTCGGGCATCCACGGCGGTATTGTTCAGACCCATTGGCACCTAGAGGTATGTTGCTGACCATAACTGTTATATATTAAATTTTAAATGACACAATGTTTTCTGGATATAGTGAGGTGGAGTCCGGCAATTATCTTGCCATGAATTAAGGTAAATTTCAAGTATCTAAAGTCCAACATGACAAATATATATGCAACAATTATGTTATGACATAATACTTATCATCAGAGCTTGCGTTGGTTTGGGATTTGTGGTACTATCAGTGGGAAGGGAGAGTATGGCTGGTATATCAAATTATTGGCCTGAAAAAAAAAATAATCAAAAGTTATAACATGCTATGATTTTTTTACATTAGTGGTTCCCAATCCATAGTTGTCAGCAGACCACTGAGGACTGGAAGCACCCATTTCTAGTATAACTAAGGTTTTTATAAATTAGATTCGTCCCAGAGTAAAATAAAATCTAAAAGATTTTTTGACTTTTGATAGTCTAAATCGCTGAAAAGATTCTTCATCTGACAATTGTAAAAAATGATTTTGTTGAGGATGGAATACTTTTTTTTTTCATTATTGCCTGAGCAAATAACTTTGAACTCTTCGTCATCTGCCAAATAGACTATATGATCAAACCCATTGTATTGAATTTGGAAAGTAACGTAATAATAATGGAATACACCTTTGCTAGATAACAGATTCCAGCTGGAACTGTGCTTTAACATGTATTTGCTCCACGACTAAGTTAAACTGATTATAATGGCTGAAAGTATACCTCCAGACATAAAGTTTAACTTTTTAAAGTTTAAGTATTTACATGCTCATTTTAATCCTTATTTGACTCTGATGTAAACAATGCACATATTGTTTATTTTGATTAATCCTTTATCTAATTATGTACACCACAAGAACAAATTTGAATTTAAAATATTTTTAATATTTAATTCACTTTGTCCTGTATAAAACAGGATTTTCAATTTTTTAATTTTAAAATAATATTTTATTTAAATATTGTGTTATTGTGATTGCAGAAGAGGTGGTTGTCGATGAAAGAGATGGTGTCCCTACGATTGCGAGCCGAAGGGAGGCCCAAATTGGAAATCTAAAGTTGGAGCTGCCGTTGGACGAAGATGACTACCTAATGCCATCGCCTCACCAGAGCCAAGCCACGACAGCTTATATGGATCTCATTGGTGACACACATTCTGCAGCTCAAGCTAACAGTAAGTACACCTCATACTAGCACGATTATTATTTAAACTTAGTTACATAAAAATATGGCTTCTCAAATTTAATTTTACCAAATGGAATGTTTAAGAATGATTTTTCATTTTTTTTTTTTTTTTTTATTTTATAATGAAATTTTTCAATGAATGACCATTTTAAATATTGATAAGAACAATGACATGCTCCAGGTTGGATAATAATATGTATCATGTGTAGCAAAAAATAGTACGCCTGATGATTGCTTTATAACTGAAACATTGCTGTTTTAAAACAAAAAATATAATTTCCTCTTTATAATAGTTATTTGAAAATCCTTGTTATAATTATTGCGTGTTGGTGAAATACTTAAACTTAGATAATAATAATTTAAAACATATATAAAAATGTATAAGCATATTTGAAATATAAATGTGAATTTTAAACTCTTAATAACATATGAAATATAAACAATCAATTTAAAGTATTTGTGCTATAGAAAAAATAATTGCACAGTAATTAAAAATCAACTTATAATATGAATTTTTTGTTTAAAAATTTATAATGAGCCAAAAAATATATCACAATCAACAGTGTTTGCTTCCTTTCGAATTCTAGTAACCACTTAATGCAGATATATAAGTTATATAGAGAGGATTATTACAGAGAATAAATCACTTTTATTCATTTTATTATTATCACATTGCTATTTTCAATATTGGATTATATTCGAGGATGAAAAATTATAGCAGCTTAAAATACGCCACTCAAATTATCTCGAATGTGCAGTTTGGCCTGTTTAGCATCCTCGACTTAACTCGGGCGTACAAGTTAAGGGGTTACTAGGAAAATAATAAGTATAACTATTTTGTATAAAAGAACATTAATTAATTACAATTACTTTTAATTTATAATTAAATTTTGTGTAAATTACAATAACTTTGTTTATTCAAGATTTTTTTTCTTCTTAAAAACAGGTACATCTTGAAAAAATGGGTTGGGAAAATAGTTAAAGTGCTCTCACAATATATTTATTAAGTAAATTTAGTTCTAATAGACACTAATATATAATATACAAAATATTATTAGAAGAATAGAATAAAGTTTGACTTCAATATCTGAATAAATATATTTA